>NC_068455.1:15027409-15084909 GCF_023373465.1 Oncorhynchus keta | reverse complement strand
CATCTTGGAGTCATTATACTGTCAGATCCTATGATCTGTCAACCATACATGATACAGACAACATCTTGGAGTCATTATACTGTCAGACCCTATGATCTGTCAACCTTACATGATACAGACAACATCTTGGAGTCATTATACTGTCAGACCCTATGATCTGTCAACTGTACATGATACAGACAACGTCTTGGAGTCATTATACTGTCAGACCCTATGATCTGTCAACCTTACATGATACAGACAACATATTGGAGTCATTATACTGTCAGATCCTATGATCTGTCAACCATACATGATACAGACAACATCTTGGAGTCATTATACTGTCAGATCCTATGATCTGTCAACCATACATGATACAGACAACATCTTGGAGTCATTATACTGTCAGATCCTATGATCTGTCAACCATACATGATACAGACAACATCTTGGAGTCATTATACTGTCAGACCCTATGTCTGTATCATGTATGGTTGACAGATCATAGGGTCTTACAGGAGACGTGTCTAAAAAGGACCTAAAATGGCCACTTTCATAATGATTTTTCTCAAAAATGCTTTGTGATACAAATGTAAAAAAAACATTTAAAACATCCTTCCTCCCAATTAAGTTTCTATGTGAGAATTTTCATAACAATCTGAGATACAAAAATATTTTCTGCTACCGCTGGCGTGGAACAGTTAGAGGCTCTAAGCCCATTCTAGATATTATATTTCTATGGTAGGTACAGAGTTTGTTTCTTCATACCCAGTAGATGCGGTCTCCTGAGAGAGAACAGCTGTTTTCATCATTCTGTCGTTCGTACTCAAACTCTTTCCTAATGTCCGTCTTCAAAGCAACCCCCTCTGTCAGTCACACACAACTCCACTGGAACAATCCATGATGGTAGCCTGAGAACTCCTCCATGTCCTTGGATCTGTTCTCAATCTCCCTTTTCTATCTCACACTGTGTTCCTCTCTATCTTTATTTTTCACACTCTAGTCCCACAGTTTTCAAAAAGTTTGGTGACAGGAAAAGTATTCTCTCTCTCTCTGACTCTTTCTTTCCCCCTCCCCTCTTTCTGTGTCTCTACTTCCTGTCTCTCTGAGCGGAGTTGCTTTCAGGAAGAGGTAGACCAGTGTGGTCAGCCTGCCGCCCTCCTCTCCTCCACTCCTTCCCCCTTCACACAGCTAGCCTTCAGGTCTGCCAAGAAGATCACAGATCTCCTAAAAAAACGGTTCAAACCCTCCCTCTCTTTCTCCTCTTCTTGTCCCACTTCTCTTTCTCACACACACACTTGGTAGTTATTCTCTCTCTCTCTCTCTCTCTCTCTTGCTCTCTCTCTCACTAACACACTTGGTAGTTATTCTCTCTCTCTCTCTCTCTCTCTCTCTCTCTCTCTCTCTCTTGCTCTCTCTCTCACTAACACACTTGGCAGTTATTCTCTCTCTCTCTCTCTCTCTCTCTCTCTCTCTCTCTCTCTCTCACTAACACACTTGGCAGTTCTTCTCCCTCTTTCACACACTTGGTAGTACTTCTCTCTCTCTCTCTCACACACATACACTTGTTAGTTATTCTCTCCCTCTCTCTCCCTCCTCTCTCTCTCTCTCACTAACACACTTGGCAGTTATTCTCTCTCTCTCTCTCTCTCTCTCTCTCTCTCTCTCTCTCTCTCTCTCTCTCTCTCTCAATTTCAATTCAATTCAATTCAAGGGCTTTATTGGCATGGGAAACATGTGTTAACATTGCCAAAGCAAGTGAGGTAGACAACATACAAAGTGAATATATAAAGTGAAAAACAACAAAAATTAACAGTAAACATTACACATACAACAGTTTCAAAACAGTAAAGACATTACAAATGTCATATTATATATATATATATATACATACACATATACATATATACATATATATACATATATACATATATATATATATATATACACATATATATATATATATATATATATATATACATACATATACACAATGTACAAATAATTAAAGGACACAAGATAAAATAAATAAGCATAAATATGGGTTGAATTTACAATGGTGTTTGTTCTTCACTGGTTGCCCTTTTCTCGTGGCAACAGGTCACAAATCTTGCTGCTGTGATGGCACACTGTGGAATTTCACCCAGTAGGTATGGGAGTTTTTCAAAATTGGATATGTTTTCGAATTCTTTGTGGATCTGTGTGATCTGGGGGAAATATGTCTCTCTAATATGGTCATACATTGGGCAGGAGGTTAGGAAGTGCAGCTCAGTTTCCACCTCATTTTGTGGGCAGTGAGCACATAGCCTGTCTTCTCTTGAGAGCCATGTCTGCCTACGGCGGCCTTTCTCAATAGCAAGGCTATGCTCACTGAGTCTGTACATAGTCAAAGCTTTTCTTAATTTTGGGTCAGTCACAGTGGTCAGGTATTCTGCCGCTGTGTACTCTCTGTGTAGGGCCAAATAGCATTCTAGTTTGCTCTGTTTTTTTGTTAATTCTTTCCAATGTGTCAAGTAATTATCTCCTTGTTTTCTCATGATGTGGTTGGGTCTAGTTGTGCTGTTGTCCTGGGGCTCTGTGCGGTGTGTTTGTGTTTGTGAACAGAGCCCCAGGACCAGTTTGCTTAGGGGACTCTTCTCCAGGTTCATCTCTCTGTAGGTGATGGCTTTGTTAAGGAAGGTTTGTGAATCGCTTCCTTTTAGGTGGTTGTAGAATTTAATGGCTCTTTTCTGGATTTTGATAATTAGTGGGTATCGGCCTAATTCTGCTCTGCATGCATTATTTGGTGTTTTACGTTGTACACGGAGGATATTTTTGCAGAATTCTGCGTGCAGAGTCTCAATTTGGTGTTTGTCCCATTTTGTGAAGTCTTGGTTGGTGAGCGGACCCCAGACCTCACAACCATAAAGGGCAATGGGCTCTATGACTGATTCAAGTATTTTTAGCCAAATCCTAATTGGTATGTTGAAATTTATGTTTCTTTTGATGGCATAGAATGCCCTTCTTGCCTTGTCTCTCAGATCGTTCACAGCTTTGTGGAAGTTACCTGTGGCGCTGATGTTTAGGCCAAGGTATGTATAGTTTTTTGTGTGCTCTAGGGCAACAGTGTCGAGATGGAATTTGTATTTGTGGTCCTGGTGACTCGACCTTTTTTGGAACACCATTATTTTGGTCTTACTGAGATTTACTGTCAGGGCCCAGGTCTGACAGAATCTGTGCATAAGATCTAGGTGCTGCTGTAGGCCCTCCTTGGTTGGTGACAGAAGCACCAGATCATCAGCAAACAGCAGACATTTGACTTCGGATTCTAGCAGGGGAGGCCGGGTGCTGCAGACTTTTCTAGTGCCCGCGCCAGTTCGTTGATATATATGTTGAAGAGGGTGGGGCTTAAGCTGCATCCCTGTCTAACCCCACGACCCTGTGTGAAGAAATGTGTGTGTTTTTGCCAATTTTAACCGCACACTTGTTGTTTGTGTACATGGATTTTATAATGTCATATGTTTTACCCCCAACACCACTTTCCATCAGTTTGTATAGCAGACCCTCATGCCAAATTGAGTCGAAGGCTTTTTTTTTGAAATCAACAAAGCATGAGAAGACTTTGCCTTTGTTTTGGTTTGTTTGGTTGTCAATTAAGGTGTGCAGGGTGAATACATGGTCTGTTGTACGGTAATTTGGTAAAAAGCCAATTTGACATTTGCTCAGTACATTGTTTTCATTGAGGAAATGTACGAGTCTGCTGTTAATAATAATGCAGAGGATTTTCCCAAGGTTACTGTTGACACATATTCCACGGTAGTTATTGGGGTCAAATTTGTCTCCACTTTTGTGGATTGGGGTGATCAGTCCTTGGTTCCAAATATTGGGGAAGATGCCAGAGCTAAGTATGATGTTAAAGAGTTTTAGTATAGCCAGTTGGAATTTGTTGTCTGTATATTTGATCATTTCATTGAGGATACCATCGACACCACAGGCCTTTTTGGGTTGGAGGGTTTTTATTTTGTCCTGTAACTCATTCAATGTAATTGGAGAATCCAGTGGGTTCTGGTAGTCTTTAATAGTTGATTCTAAGATCTGTAGTTGATCATGTATATGTTTTTGCTCTTTGTTCTTTGTTATAGAACCAAAAAGATTGGAGAAGTGGTTTACCCAGACATCTCCATTTTGGATAGATAATTCTTCGTGTTGTTGTTTGTTTAGTGTTTTCCAATTTTCCCAGAAGTGGTTAGAGTCTATGGATTCTTCAATTGCATTGAGCTGATTTCTGACATGCTGTTCCTTCTTTTTCCGTAGTGTGTTTCTGTATTGTTTTAGTGATTCACCATAGTGAAGGCGTAGACTCAGGTTTTCCGGGTCTCTATGTTTTTGGTTGGACAGGTTTCTCAATTTCTCTAACCCTCTCTCTCTCTCACTAACACACTTGGCAGTTCTTCTCCCTCTTTCACACACTTGGTAGTACTTCTCTCTCTCACACACATACACTTGTTAGTTATTCTCTCTCTCTCTCTCTCTCCCTCCTCTCTCTCTCTCTCTCTCACTAACACACTTGGCAGTTATCTCTCTCTCTCTCTCTCTCTCTCTCTCTCTCTCTCTCTCTCTCTCTCTCTCTCTCACTAACACACTTGGCAGTTCTTCTCCCTCTTTCACACACTTGGTAGTACTTCTCTCTCTCACACACATACACTTGTTAGCTATTCTCTCTCTCTCTCTCTCTCTCTCTCTCTCTCTCTCTCTCTCTCTCTCTCTCTCTCTCTCTCAATTCAATTCAATTCAAGGGGCTTCATTGGCATGGGAAACATATGTTAACATTACCCAAGCAAGTGAAGTAGATAATATACAAAAGTGAAATAAATAATAAAAATTAACAATAAACATTACACTCACAGAAGAGTGTAAAGAATAAAGACATTTCAAATGTCATATTATGTATATATACAGTGTTGTAAAGATGTGCAAATGGTTAAAGTACAAAAGGGAAAATAAATAAATATAAATATTGGTTGTATTTACAATGGTGTTTGTTCTTCACTGGTTGCCCTTTTCTTGTGCAACAGGTCACAAATCTTGCTGCTGTGGCGGCACTGTCGTATTTCACCCAGTAGATATGGGAGTTGATCAAAATTGGGTTTGTTTTTCTAATTCTTTGTGGATCTGTGTAGTCTGAGGGAAATATGTATCTCTAATATGGTCATACATTTGGCAGGTTATTAGAAAGTGCAGCTCAGTTTCCACCTAATTTTGTGGGCAGTGTGAACATATCTTGTCTTCTCTCCAGGTCTGCCTACTGCAGCCTTTCTCAATAGCAAGGCTATGCTCACTGAGTCTGTACATAGTCAAAGCTTTCCTTAAGTGTCGGTCAGTCACAGTAGTCAGCTATTATGCCACTGTGTACTCTCTGTTTAGATCCAAATAGCATTCTAGTTTGCTCAGGTTTTTTGTTAATTCTTTCCAATGTGTCAAGTAATTATCTTTTTGTTTTCTCATGATTTGGTTTGGTCTAATTGTGCTGCTGTCCTGGGGCTCTGTGGGGTCTGTTTGTGTTTGTGAACAGAGCCCCAAGACCAGCTTGCTTAGGGGACTGATCTCCAGGTTCATCTCTCTGTCGGTGATGGCTTTGTTATGGAAGGTTTGGGAATCACTTTCTTTTAGGTTGTTGAAGAATTGAACGTCTCTTTTCTGGATTTGGATTATTAGCGGGTGCTCTGCCTGCATTATTTGTTGTTTTATGTTGTACACAGAGGATATTTTTGCAAAATTCTGCATGCAGAGTCTCAGTTTGGTGTTTGCCCCATTTTGTGAATAATTGGTTGGGGAGTGGACCGCAGACCTCACAACCATATAGGGCAATGTGTTCTATAACTGATTCAAGTATATTTTGCCAGAATTTTATGTTCCTTTCGATGTTGTAGAAGGCCCTTGCCTTGTCTCTCAGATCGTTCACAGCTTTATGAAAGTTACCTGTGGCGCTGAGGTTTAGGCATGTATGTATATGCCTAGGGCAACTGTGTCTAGATGGAATTTGTATTCGTGGTCCTGGCAACTAGACCTTTTTTGGAACATCATTCATTTTGTCTTACTGGGATTTACTGTCAGGGCCCAGGTCTGACAGAATCTGTGCAGAAGGTCTAGATGCTGCTGTAGGCTCTCCTTGGTTGGGGAGAGAAGCATCAGATCAAATCAAATCAAATCAAATTGAATTTGTCACACACATGGTTAGCAGATGTTAATGCGAGTGTTTAAAGTGGCTAGTGATACTTTTTCTACATCAATTTCCATTATTAAAGTGAGCTGGAGTTGAGTTAGTATGTTGTCAGCAGCTACTCAATGTTAGTGGTGGCTGTTTAACTGTCTGATGGCCTTGAGATAGAAGCTGTTTTTCAGTCTCTCGGTCCCAGCTTTGATGCACCTGTACTGACCTCGCCTTCTAGATGATAACGGGGTGAGCAGGCAGTGGCTCGGATGGTTGTTGTCCTTGATGATCTTTATAGCCTTCCTGTGACATCGAGTGGTGTAGGTGTCCTGGAGGGCCCAACACCACTTACCATCAATATAGCAGGCCCTCATGCCAAATTGTGTCAAACTTTTTGGAAATCAACAAACCATGAAAAGACTTTGCCTTTGTTTTGGCCTGTTTGTTTGCCAATTAGGGTGTGCAACGTCAATAAGTGGTCTGCCGTACGGTCATTTGGTAAAAATCAAATTTGACATTTGCTGAGTGCATTGTTTTCACTGAGGAAATGTATGGGTCTGCTGTTAATGATAACGCAGAGGATTTTCCCACGGTTGCTGTTGACGCAAATCCCACGGTAGATATTGTGGTTAAATTTGTCTCCACTTTTATGGATTGGGGTGATCAGTCTTTGGTTCCAAATATTGGGAAATATGCTAGAGTTGAGGATGATGTTAAAGAGTTTAAGTATAGCCAATTGGAATTTGTGGTCTGTATATTTTAGCATTTCATTTATTATTATTATTATATTATTATTATTATTATATAGGATGCCATCAACCCCACAGGCCTTTTTGGGTTGGAGGGTTTGTATTTTGTCCTGAAGTTCATTGAATGTAATTGGAGAATCCAGTGGGTCCTGGTAGTCTTTAATAGTTGATTCTAAGATTTGTAATTGATCAGGTATATGTTTTGCTGTTTGTTCTTTGTTATGGAGCCAAAAAGATTAGAGAAGTGGTTTATTCATACATCTCCATTTTGGATAAATAACTCTTTATGTTGTTGTTTGTTTAGAGTTTTTCAATTTTCCCAGAAGTGGTTAGAATCTATGGATTCTTCAATTACATTGAGCTGATTTCTGACGTGCTGTTCCTTCTTTTTCCGTAGTGTATTTCTGTATTGTTTTAGTGATTCACCATTGTCAAGGCGTTTCTGGGTTTCTATTTTATCGGTTGGATAGGTTTCTCCATTTCTTTCTTAGGTTTTTGCATTCTTCATCAAACAATTTGTCATTGTTGTTAATCTTTCTTAGATTGTCTACATGAAAAACAAATATTTTATATACTATTTAGGTTTTCTACTGCCAAGGTAACATCTTCACTATTACAGTGAAACATTTTGTCTAGAAGGGATTAAATTTGTTGTTGCCTAATATATATTTTTGTAGATTTCCACATTACTTTCCTTCCATCTATAGCATTTCTTAATATTATTCAGTTCATTTGATGGCTCATGATGGCTCATGATTGAGCAAAGCTCTGTTCAAGTAGAATATGATTTTGGTGTGATCTGATAGGGGTGTCAGTGGACTGACTGTGAACGCTCTGAGAGACTCTGGGTTGAGGTCAGTGATAAAGTAGTCTACAGTACTACTGCCAAGAGATGAGCTATAGGTGTACCTACCATAGGAGTCCCCTCAAAGCCTACCATTGACTATGTACATACCTAGCGTCCGACAGAGCTGCAGGAGTTGTGACCTGTTTTTGTTGGTTATGTGGTTGTAGTTTGTCTATGGGGAAATATGGGGGAGGGAATGTTGTCACCTGCAGGCAGGTGTTTGTCCCTCTGTGTGCTGATGGTGTCAGGTTCTTGTCCAGTTCTGGTATTTAGGTTGCCACAGACTACTGCATGTCCCTGGGCCTGTAGATTGTTGATCTCCCCCTCTAGGATGGAGAAGCTATCATTGTTAAAGTATTGGGATTTTATTGGGGGGATATAGGTACAGTATATGGAGCAACGGCTCTGGAGCAACAAACCGCCCTTGCTGTCTCTGCCTGGCCGGTTCCCCTCTCTCCACTAGGATTCTCTGCCTTCATCCTTATTACAGGGGCAGAGTCACTGGCTTACTGGTGCTCTTCCATGCCGTCCCTAGAAGGGGTGCGTCACTTGAGTGGGTTGAGTCACTGACGTGATCTTCCCCCTTGGGTTGTGCCGTGGCGGAGATCTTTGTGGGCTATACTCGGCCTTGTCTCATGATGGTAAGTTGGTGGTTGAAGATATCCCTCTAGTGGTGTGGGGGCTGTGCTTTGGCAAAGTGGGTGGGGTTATATGCTGCCTGTTTGGCCCTGTCCGGGGGTATCATTGGATGGGGACACAGTGTCTCCTGACACCTCCTGTCTCAGCCTCCAGTATTTATGCTGCAGTAGTTTATGTGTCGAGGGGCTAGGGCGAGTCTGTTATATCTGGAGTACTTCTCCTGTCTTATCCGATGTCCTGTGTGAAATTAAGTATGCTCTCTCTAATTCTCTCTTTCTTTCTCTCTCTCGGAGGACCTGAGCCCTATGACCATGCTTCAGGACTCCCTGGCATGATAACTCCTTGTTGTCCCCAGTCCACCTGGCCGTGCTGCTGCTCCATTTTCAACTGTTCTGCCTGCGGCTATGGATCCCAGACCTGCTGTTTTCAACTCTCTAGAGACAGCAGGAGCGGTAGAGATACTCTTAATGACCGGCTATGAAAAGCCAACTGACATTTACTCCTGAGATGCTGACTTGCTGCACCCTCGACAACTACTGTGATTATTATTATTTGACCATGCTGGTCATTTATGAACATTTGAACATCTTGGCCATGTTCTGTTATAATCTCCATCCGGCACAGCCAGAAGAGGACTGGCCACCCCACATAGCCTGGTTCCTCTCTAGGTTTCTTCCTAGGTTTTGGCCTTTCTAAGGAGTTTTTCCTAGCCACCGTGCTTCTACACCTGCATTGCTTGCTGTTTGGGGATTTAGGCTGGGTTTCTGTACAGCACTTTGAGATATCAGCTGATGTAAGAAAGGCTTTGTAAATAAATATGATTTGATTTATGTAGCACACATGAAGACATTTTCCTCTGTTGAGATAATTTCCTTATTCATTTCTAGCCAGATGTAAAATGTTCCTGTTTGGACAAATGTAATAAAGTGGGTTAGCTATATACCGAATTAGCATACCCCCTGAGACACTTCCCTGTTTCACCTGGTAGTTTGGTGGATGGGACTACCAGCTATCTGTAACCTAGAGGGCAACCAGCGGGTCCGTCTCCTCTATACCATGTTTCTTGTAGGATGACAATGTCTATATTTCCAATTTCTTTGATGAAGTCTGGGATCCTGCTCTTTAGGCCAATGGCAGAAGACCTCCAACCCTGTTGTTATCCAGTATGAGATAGTAAAAGCTTTGTGTTCCATATTGTATAGTGTTCTTCTCTCTCTCTCTCTCACACACACACACACACACACACACACACACACACACACACACACACACACACACACACACACACACACACACACACACACACACACACACACACACACACACACACACACACTTGGTAGTGCTCTCTCTCTCACACACACACACACACACACACTTGGTAGTGCTCTCTCTCTCACACACACACACACACACACACACACACACACACACACACACACACTTGGTAGTGCTCTCTCTCTCTCACACACACACACACACACACACACACACACACACACACACACACACACACACACACACACACACACACACACACACACACACACACACACACACACACACTTGGTAGTGCTCTCTCACACACACACACACACACACACACACACACACACACACACACACACACTTGGTAGTGCTCTCTCTCTCACACACACACACACACACACTTGGTAGTGCTCTCTCACACACTCAGTAGTTCTCTCTGTCTCTCTTTCATGTACACGTAGTTCTCAACGGTCCTGTCTTCTTTTCTCTGGAAGGAGTCTGGAGACTAAAAATAAATGATGTCTTGATCTGGGTTCATATGTAGAATAACGTGTGTTTTACAGTGTTACGTCTTGATCTGGGTTCATATGTAGAATAACGTGTGTTTTACAGTGTTACGTCTTGATCTGGGTTCATATGTAGAATAACGTGTGTTTTACAGTGTTACGTCTTGATCTGGGTTCATATGTAGAATAACGTGTGTTTTACAGTGTTACGTCTTGATCTGGGTTCATATGTAGAATAACGTGTGTTTTACAGTGTTACGTCTTGATCTGGGTTCATATGAAGAATAACGTGTGTTTTACAGTGTTACGTCTTGATCTGGGTTCATATGTAGAATAACGTGTGTTTTACAGTGTTACGTCTTGATCTGGGTTCATATGTAGAATAACGTGTGTTTTACAGTGTTACGTCTTGATCTGGGTTCATATGTAGAATAACGTGTGTTTTACAGTGTTACGTCTTGATCTGGGTTCATATGAAGAATAATGTATGTTTTAGCTGTTAACCTCCTCCCCATATAGTCCCTTTGGTGCTTAAACAGATCCAGAACCAGCTTTACTCTCCCCTCAAACCCAGACCCGGGGAATGTAGGGTACTTATAGCATGTGGTCGGTTTCACTTCTGCTAGTGAACACTGCACAATGGCATTCTTACCCCCCTTCAAACTGAATTGTTCCATTTTACTCTTTTCGCTCCGTTTCACACCATAGTTCATTTTGGATGCGAGCTACCCAGTCTACACTCCTCATCTCAATCCCTACTTCTCAACAAACCTGCCCATAGAAGTATTGTATTTGAATCTTCATAGAATAATTGTATGGACCTTTTTGGAGTTTCAGCCAGTGCAATTACTTTGGCTGTTTGAGTGAGCAGTCATTGAAAATTTAAACGAAATCTGCACAAATGCTTTTCCTCTCTTTGTTTATCTAAAGAAACCAAGCGTAACAAAGCAGGTGCTTCCTGTTAGTGGAGTGTGTGACACTTGCTGGGCAGTGGATTTGAGAGAGCGAGCGAGAGAGAGAGAGAAAGGGGGACCTTGACTTTTGACACTCTTTATTGAGACATCCACACAGAAACAGAGATACAAAGACAGAGAGAAAATGGGAGAAGGAAAGATAGGTAAGAGTGTGTGAGACATACTATACTTATTGTGTACACAGCCGCGGGTAGTAGCTACAGCACCCCCTGAATTGAAGAAAGAAAAACATTATTTAAAAAAAACATTGGGGAACACAAAAGTAGTGCACTGGTCCTTTACTAGTAATAGTGGACCTATATAGAAGTCTGTAGTGCAGGCAACAACAACAACCAAATGTACTTGTATAATTAAGAACAATATCTTGCAGGATTTAATTGTTGGAATTATAAGAGTTTTTGCCCTGTGCCTTTCTTTCCGATTTTCATTCTAATGGAATCCGGAAAGATCCAAATGCTGTACTCAAACATTTACATAAAAAGGTGCGAAGTTATGGGCAAAGACTCAAAATATCCACATCAAATGGAATATTTGTCTTAATCAATAACATGGAAAACAACCACTTTTTGTGCAGTATTAATTTACCATCCTTACAAACCACTTAATATAAATGATTGTACATAGGCTGGTTGTCACGTTCTGTCCATCATTCGTATGTGTTTTCCTTGTTTTAGTGTTGGTCAGGATGTGAGCTGGGTGGGCATTCTATGTTGTGTGTCTGGTTTGTCTATTTCTATGTTTGGCCTGATATGGTTCTCAATCAGAGGCAGGTGTTAGTCATTGTCTCTGATTGGGAACCATATTTTAGGTAGCCTGTTTTGTGTTGGGTTTTGTGGGTGATTGTTCCTGTCTCTGTGTTTGCACCAGATAGGACTGGTTAGGTTTTCGCTTTTCTTGAGTTATATAGTCTGTTCATGTCGTCTATTAAAAACATGAATAACCACCACGCTGCATTTTGTGCCACCTCTCTTTCACCAGAAGAAAACCCTTACACTGGTCATCTAGGTTTGTGCCTGTAGACTTTACAAAACAAGGCACAAAACAACAATAGAGCACATTGAGACGTCAGGTAGTTTGTGATGTGGTGATGTGATGGTGTGGCTCAGTTGGTAGAGCATGGTGCTTGCAACACTAGTATTGTGGGTTTGATTCCCACAGGTGACCAGTACAAAAAAGTATGAATCATTGTGCACTCACTACTGTAAGCTGTTCTGGATAAGAGTGTCTACTAAAAAGTAATGAATATATCATTTTTCATATCGAAATAAATTGTATTTGAAAAGTATTTCAAGAAAAACATAAGTAATTTTATATTCCACAGGTATTATCAGATTAACTGTTTTGTACAGATAATTATCAGACTCAAATTACAAATGCTGGTAAACTCTCAAATACATTAAATAATGCAGAAAATGCAGAAAAGTGATGGACTGGGCCTTTACTAGTCCTGTATTAGCAGACTGATATAAACTTCTTCAGCGCATCCCCACCCCTTATGCAAAAAAAATCACAGCACCCCCACCCCCAAACTACTTCCCGCTACTGTGATTGTGCAACGACTCTGTAGACAGCAAACACATAGGTGCACTATTTTCCCCACGGCCCTAACACTCAAGTTGTACAGAAATAGAGCACCTTACCACAAATTAAGCCTGAGATATTGCCCTAATCCATGATAGGGGAGTAACAGAGACCCTGCCAGACGATGGAAGCTACTTAGTGTATTAACTCCCATTGTTACAGTGTGTGGGGAAGTTATCAAGAACACGCACACCACAGGAGGCTGGTGGGGGGGCTCATAATAATGTCTGGAACAGAGCAAATGGAATAGCATCAAACACCTGGAAACCATGTGTTTGATGTATTTGTCACCATTCCACCTATTCTGTCATTAGAAAGAGCCCGTTCTCCCAAAAAAAGGTTCCACCAAACTCCTGTGACGCATAGACACACACACCATCAGCTGATCTGGTCACGAAGGCCATGAGAAAAGGAATACAGAACTGTAAAGAGAGAGAGAGAAAAAAAATCACAACAGCTCACATCCCTCAAGCTCTCACAGCCAACTCCCATTCCAAACTATTAGTGTTGAGCTTAAACTTTCCACTCCTGACTGTACTTCTCTTTTGCGTGTTCAGCGGAAAGTCAAGCCTGAAGCCCCACCCAGAGTCACCCTGTGGTCATGATTGTATTCAGTAGTGCATGCACACTGTAAAAATACCTAGGATAGGATAAAGTAATCCTTCTCACCCCCCTTAAAAGATTTAGATGCACTATTGTAAAGTGGCTGTTCCACTGGATGTCATAAGGTGAATGCACCAATTTGTAAGTCGCTCTGGATAAGAGCGTCTGCTAAATGACTTAAATGTAATGTAAATGTAAAATACAAGTTAAATGTGTGGCAACCAGCTGCAATAGGACTGTGCCTTCGCTCAACAAAAATGTTGTGTAAAAATGTTGACCAAACTCACAATCCTATTGCAGCTGGTAACCTTACAATTGTACAATATATATATATATTTTTTTACAGTGCAATGGCAAATGTTTTAAAATGTTGTGCAACAGGAAAATGAAAATACACTTTTCTTATTGGACATGTCCAGGTAGTCCCTCACTGTGTTAGTCCCTTTTCTTCCATTTGGTGCCAAATGAATGCACTCAGCAGCAGGACTCAGAACAGGAAGAGAATACTGCTGTCTAAAGGTTTGGTGATTGTAGAATCACGAGTTCTGTGACTGGCTGGCTGGCATTATTAAGCATTACATAAGCGAGTGAATATAATGACTCAGTAATTATCAAGAAGAGAAGTACAAGTAACATATAATCTATAACTACTGGTTTCTATGGAACAGCCAAACCAGGTAGAATGGCTTCTCGAAGTTGAACATGAAAAGTTGTTTTTGTTGTTAGTCATGGAATGCAGTTCAACTGTCATTCCTTTCATGTTTTGATTCAACTTTTAATGAAGACTGACAGTGGCAAACTGTTGCAATTAATAACATATAGCCTACACCTGAACTATCAGTTTACTCTACCTAATTCACAACCATGAATGATATTCAGTTTTTCTCCAATACAGGTAATTCGAAATGGAATGTTTAATCAATCCTTTTAAGGGCAACTTAAAGGCATTCCATTTGTTACCCACCACCAGAAAGAGCAATGTGCTTACCAGGTTCGTTAGAAGGTCATTTAGCACCCTCTAATGGGCTATGTAGGTAAGTAGCCAACAGTACTTTTGTTTTTATTTAACAAGGCAGCAAGTCAGTTAAGAACAAACTCTTATTTACAATGATGGCCTACCCCGGCCAACACTGGGCCAATTGTGCACCGGCCTACGGGACTCCCAATCACAACCGAATGTGATGTATCCTGGATTTGAACCAGGTACTGTGACACCTCTTGCACTGAGATGCAGTGTTTTAGACCACTGCGCCACTACAGTAAATAAAATAAAATGTGCAGGTTTTTAAATAAAGCAAAGGCCATTGATAGATTTTCCAGAAAGAATTGCAATATGGGAAATATATAGAAGAAGTATATTAGAGTAAAAAAAACTATGTGCACTCAAATGGATCAAATCTATAAGGCCATGGGGACTTTTGGTATACGGTGCTCTTTGAATATGGGTAGTGTGTGGGACTGGAAGAAAAACTATGAGGATAACAGCCACCACTTAGAAAAATGAAAAATGTTTTTTTTTAAATGTATGGTGGGGTTTCCTTAGATTTCAGACAAACAAAGAGATGTAATGGGTTCACACAAAAATATGTTGCATAAAGTTTACTTAATTATTACATATTTTAACCAATCAGGCCCTCGAGGACTGGAGTTGCCCACCCTGCAGGTGTCCACTCACCTAAATACATCATATTAATTCATGAGATAGCTCACCACTTACTTACTTTTCCCATCAATGCACTCTTGAAGAACAGAGGGAGGAACTTGATTAAAAATGCATTCATTTACTTGGCATTCCGAAATACAAATGCCAACGGCATTAAGGCTTCGTTTCATAAGGGCTCAAAAGTATATATATTTTTTGAGAGAAGTGGTAGAAATTAGTTGACTGACTATTTTTTTTAGAAAATGGATGTTTCATATTAAGTTCAACTGACAGGAATAAAATAATTATTTGGTATATAATCAACTTGTGATCAAAGGTCAAAACAATAACCACAACGTCTGTCGTGTGAGAAGGCTACAGAAACGCTGGTGTTTTAGGTGCGCTCCAACGCATGCGCAAGATCGCTTTCCTCCACTTGTGGAAACAGGATATGCGCTTCGTCGACACCATCTGAAGGAATTTCAGAAATTGCAAATATCACGTACAGATAACCAAAAGGAGGAGTCCAAGGAGGACTTTCTATTTGAGAAGCTTAACAGTAAGTAGCTGTCATTCAGAAGACAACCGTCTTTCAGTATGTGTTCATCTGTCAAAGTATCATCCGACGGGGAGTTTTATGCGACTTGTGTTGAAGAGGAACTAGACTGCTAGCTTCCACTGCTCGCATAGTGGCACCTTGAGCGAGCCAACAGTACAAAAAAACTTTACAGGAATAACTTTTTATTTACGTCAGGCGAAATAACTAAGTTAGTCCAGTGCAAGTAAACTTTGTTAACAATGTTTTCAAGGTATTGCAACTCCGTTATGTATTACAGGTTACTCTCAAGACAACTTTTTCACCAATTTTAGTTTAACTTCGCCAGCTATCTAGGCTAGCTAACAACTCATTGGTTGGGTGTTGTTAGTCTGTCTGCGATCACCTTGCTCGCTCTTGTTACAAAAAACTAGCTTGCTACTGAACTTGTAAACTTCTTGCCAACTGACGTCCAACATATCCAGTTAGTAAGCTAACTCATACAATGTCGGCACAGCCACATTAAGGGTTATTTATTTAAGCAGTAATTTTATTTATTATTTATTTATTTTTTATTTATTATTGGCACGGGTGTTAGGCCCGAGACCAAGTCGAGGCCTGGCAAACTTTGCCAACATATCCTCCAAACACCGGCTTCGAGGGCATTATCACGTTTATACAACGGGTTACCAACGTATAAAAAATAATGATTGACATATTTTCATTAACGTTATTTTGGATGATTTATTCATACTATTTCATCCTACCACAAAATATAGTCCCGACATAAGTATTGGGTTGCTACCCAAGCTGGCTGGTCATTCGTTCTATTGGTTGGGTTGCCAGAGACGCGACCCAGTCGGTGTTTAAGCTGTTTTCTAGTGTAATTTATTTGGATACATCCATGGCATAGAACATGTGCGCTCTCATCAGGACACTGTTAAGGAGCTAGCCAACGACACAGCTTAAAAAAATATATGTATGTATGTATGTATGTGTGTGTGGTGTGTGTGTGTAATAATGGTATCCAATTGTTAGTAGTTACTATCTTGTCTCATCGCTACAACTCCCGTACCGGCTCGGGGAGACGAAGGTCGAAAGCCACGCGTCCTATTTTAACACAGCGCGCATCCAATTTATCTCCAGACATGCTATATATATATTTTTTTTAAATAAATTAATTCTAAAGCTTTGTAGTACTACATACTAGTCATCACTGCAACAGCATCAGTGCCCAGGCCATACAATTTCTCTGTTGATATCTTTTTGATGTGCAGCATCTCCTTGATGGTGGCAATGATGGTGTCTTCCTTGCCATCAGGGACTGACATCAGGAACTGGTTGTAAAGGTGTTGTCCCTCTTGATCCATGTATCTGGAAAACATACAAAAATCCATACACAATTTCATTATCAAATTGTATTTGTCACATGCGAGGAATACAACAGACCAATACAACAACCTTGCGGTGAAATGCTTACTTACAAGCCCTTAACCAACAATGCAGTTGTAAGAAAAATACACCCCCCCCCTCCCCCCACACCAAAAAAGTAACAGAAGAATTAAAGAGCAGCAGTAAAATAACAATAGCGAGGCTATATACAGGCTAACAAGGTAAAAATCTGTCGTTCTGCCCATGAGCAAGGCGGTTCCCCGGGCCCCGACAATGTGAATGTCGATTTAAGGCAGCCCCCCTCAGCTCTCTGAGGGGTTGGGTTAAATGCGGAAGACACATTTCAGTTGAACACATTCAGTTCTGAGGCCCAATGCTAAATCTTTTCAGTCTCCTGAGGGTGAATAGGTTTTGTGTACCCTCTTCACGACTGTGTTGGTACAGCTGAGCTGTAGTCAATGAACAGCATTCTCACATAGGTGTTCCTATTGTCCAGGTGGGAAAGGGCAAAGTGGAGTGCGTTTGAGATGATATTATCAGTGGATCTGTTGGGGCGGTATGCGAATTGGAATGTTTGTGGGATAATAGTGTTGATGTGAGCCATGACCAGCCTTTCAAAGCACTTCATGGTTGCTGACATGAGTGCTATAGGGAGGTAGTCATTTAGGCAGGTTACCTTTGCTTTCCTGGGCACAGGGACTATGGTCATCTGCTAAAAACGTCAGAGGAGACACTTGCTTGTTGGTCCGTGCTTCCTCTGAGCACACGTCCTGGAAATCCGTCTGGCCCCACGGCATTGTGAATGTTGACCTGTTTAAAGGTCTTGCTCACATCAGCTACAGAGAGCGTGAGGCTTTAGCTTGGTGCGGATGTTGCCTGTAGCCATGGCTTCTGGTTGGGACGGTCACTGTGGGGACGACGTTGTCATTGCACTTATTGATGAAGGTGGTGACTGAGGTGGTATACTTAATGTCATTGGATGAATCCCGGAACATACTAGCAAAACAGTCCTGTAGTGTATCATCTGACCACTTCCGTATTGAGTGAGTCACTGGTAGATCCTGCTTTAGTTTTTGCTTGTAAGCTGGAATCGGGAGGATAGAATTATGGTAATTTGCCAAATGGAGGGCGGGTGAGAGCTTTGTGTCTCTGTGTGTGGAGTAAAATTGGTCTAGAGTTAATTTATTTACCCCCATTTTATTTACACACACACACACACACACACGCACACAGCTACCGACACACAGCTATCCACTGACGCAATGTGATCATTCTTGCTCATTTTTCAGAATAAAAGCCTGAAACTATGTCTAAAGACTGTTCAAAGACAGGGAAGCAAATCTGGTCGATATCCCTTTAAATGGAGGGAAGGCATGCAATGGAACAGAGGTTTCAGAAAAACATCACTTCCTGGTTGGATTTTCCTCAGGTTTTTGCCTGCACTATCAGTTCTATTATACTCACAGACAATATTTTGACAGTTTTGGAAACTTTAGTGTTTCCTATCCTAATCTGCCAATTTTATGCATATTCTAGCTTCTGGGCCTGAGAAATAGGCAGTTTCATTTGGGTATGTTTTTCATCCAAACATCAAAATACTTCCCCCTAGTTTCGAGGTTAAAAAGCATTCTGTCTGTTTTTAAAGCTCTTTTGTGGGCCTGGCTCCCCAGTGGGTAGGCCTGGCTCCCCAGTGGGTGGGCCCGGCTCCCCAGTGGGTAGGCCCGGCTCCCCAGTGGGTAGGCCCGGCTCCCCAGTGGGTAGGCCCGGCTCCCCAGTGGGTAGGCCTGGCTCCCCAGTGGGTGGGCCCGGCTCCCCAGTGGGTAGGCCCGGCTCCCCAGTGGGTAGGCCCGGCTCCCCAGTGGGTAGGCCCGGCTCCCCAGTGGGTAGGCCCGGCTCCCCAGTGGGTGGTCCCGGCTCCCCAGTGGGTGGGCCCGGCTCCCCAGTGGGTGGGCCCGGCTCCCCAGTGGGTGGGCCCGGCTCCCCAGTGGGTGGGCCCGGCTCCCCAGTGGGTGGCCCTATATCTTCCCTGGCTGCAGTCCTGCCCAGTCATGTGAAATCCATAGATTCTGACCTAATACAGTTCTTTCAATTGACTGTACATATCATATAAGGACATCAATCTTTGAAATTGTTACATTTTATATTTTGTTTAGTATACTTTGAACTACTAAAATAGTGACTTTTGTCAGACCGCATAGGCAGCAGCGCTATAGAGATGATTACTTGAAATCAAATCATTTCATCAAATTAAACAATATACACAGCTGAAATATTCAATACTGTGAGTTTATTGCGATATGATGTTTCGAACGTATTGCTCACCATATCTCTACTGCAGAGGGACTAGAGAGAGCCATGAGAAAACGAGTTTTGATCAGTTATGGAAATAAGTGTTGAAAACAAATTGGCATCTCGTTTAAAAAGGAGATGGCGAACAAGCTGTGAAGGAAAAATACTGGAGTTTTGGTGCAGGTACTGCACTGGAGAAATATGAATAATATTGGGACTTAGGCTACATTTTTGATGGTATATAGTTGACAGACTGTATAATTGTTTGCCCCCATCACTACATTCTAAGCCGTATGCTAGTTTAGATATTGGACACACTGAAACGTGTCTAAAACACTCTGTCATGGTGGAGAATCTGGTGCAGCTTGTCCACACCAAGTGTTTCATCATTCAGTGCTGTGTGTTCCTGACTGGCATGTTAATGATGTTTCAAACACATCTTCATTTCTCTATCAGCCTCTCCTTATCACCAGCCTCCTCATTGTAACCGTGCTGTCTGCACAATGACACCAAGCCATAATGGTACTGACAAGGAACTAGCCTACTGCTGTCTGTAGGCACAGAAAAATGCTGCTCATTTGTCAGTCGGTCAACTTTTTTTGTTTCCTTTTCCACACAACATTCAAACCCCATAGACCCCTCTGGGCTGCCAGGAAAGGAATCTCATTTTCCCACTTTGTTGAGACCAAAGTTGAACCATTGGTTTTTTTGTAAAGTTACATGGTATGTTGATTCTGTCTGCAATTCAATGGTACCTTTCAGTCATGTTCAAATGGATATCTGTGTTCTTCAAACATTAACTTATGAACCCTTCTCTCTCCGTCCCTCTATCCGGCCACCCCTCTCTCCCCCAGGCCTCAGAGTGTAGAGCTTGGTGTGACAGGAGGAGCCTCCAACTTCGACAGCAGGAAAATGGCAGATATGTCAGCGGAAGAGATCACCACGAGGGCCAACCAAGTGACCGATGAGGTACAGCTGCCACCCGTATCCATGGAGACACTATAGGAATGGGGGAAGTGTTATGCGGCAGTATTAGCTTCGCTCCTGTGTCAACTCCTATAGAGAAGCAGTAACACATTGCTGGGGGGAAAACTCTCACTCTTTGCTTACTGAGCACAGCTAATAATTTATTCAGATCTAAGTTAGTGTTCTGTTAATCTCTGGGACGTATGCATCCCACCTGGCCAAAAGCCAGGGAAAATGCAGAGCGCCAAATTCCAATAAATTACTATAAAAATCAAACGTTCATTAAATCACACATGCAAGATAGCAAATTAAAGCTACACTCGTTGTGAATCCAGCCAACATGTCAGATTTCAAAAAGGCTTTTCGGCGAAAGCATAAGATGCTATTCTCTGATGATAGCACAACAGCAAACAATGAGAGAGTAGCATATTTCAACCCTGCAGGCGCGACACAACGCAGAAATAAAATAGAAATCACGCCTTACCTTTGAGCTTCTTTTGTTGGCACTCCAATATGTGCCATAAACATCACAAATGGTCCTTTTGTTTGATTAATTCCATCTATATATATCCAAAATGTCAATTTATTTGGCGCGTTCCAACGTCACTTCAAAATATCTCAAAAGTTACCTGTAAACGTTGCCAAAACATTTCAAACTACTTTTGTAATACAACTTTAGGTATTTTTAAACGTAAATAATCGATCAAATTGAAGACGGGATGATCTGTGTTCAATACAAAAAGAAAACAAACCGACACTACTTTTCTAGTCACGCGCCTCTATCTAACAGTCCACTTCAAGTGACTCTCATTCAAGATGGCCGTACTTCTTCATTACACAAAGGAAAAACCTCAAACCAATTTCTAAAGACTGGTGGAAGCGGTCTGAAAACAGATTGAAAAGACAGTGACCCCCCGCCGCCATTTTGATTTATCTGTATCTCTTACCTACCTGTTTGTCTGTCTCTCTCTTTCTCTCCTTGCTGCCTAACTTGATCGACTGATACCTATGTACTGGGTTTAGTCCAACATGGCATGGGGTAAACTGTCATAGTAACCTGCTTAATGTACCACACATCAGGGTTCTCCCCAAATAATCTGAGGGGCGCTGTGCCACCTTGTGGCTTGTCGTTCTGTGTGAGAAATATTCCAAACAGACTCTGGGACAGTTGTAGGATGATAGAACCCAAATTCATACACATTTTTTATGTACAGTTGTATTTGATGCAACCGAAGAGAACGTTTAACTTAAAATATTGCTAGACTTCCTAGAACTGTTCGCCCGGCCAAACTGAGCAATAGGGGGAGAAGGACCTTGGTCAGGAAGGTGACCAAAAACCCAATGGTCACTCTGACAGAGCTCTAGAGTTCCTCTGTGGAGATGGGATAACCTTTAGGAAGGACAACCATCTCTGCAGCACTCAGCAAATCAGGCCTTTATGGTAGAGTGGCCAGACGGAAGCCACTCTTCAGTAAAAGGCACATGACAGCCCGCTGAAGTTTTGCCAAAAGGCACCTAAAGGACTCTCAGACCATGAGAAACAAGATTATCTGGTCTGTTGAAACCAAATTGAACTCTTTGGCCTGAATGCCAAGCGTCACAACTGGAGGTAAACGGGCACCATCCCTACAGTGAAGCATGGTGGTGGCAGCATCATGCTGTGGGGAGAGTAGTCAGGATCGAGAAGATGAACGGAGCAAAGCACAGAGATCCTTGATGAAAACCTGCTCCAGAGCACTCAGGACCTCAGACTGGGGCGAAGGTTCACCTTCCAACAGGACAACGACCCTCAGCACACAGCCATGACAACGTAAAGAGTGGCTTCAGGACAAGTCTCAATGTCCTTGAGTGGCCCAGCCAGAGCCCGGACTTGAACCCGACCGAACATCTCTTGAGACATGAAAATAGCTGTGCAGCGACGCTCCCCATCCAATCTGACAGAGCTTGAGAGAATCTGCAGCGAAGAATGGGAGAAACTCCCCAAATACAGATGTGCCAAGCTTGTAGCGTCATGCCCAAGAAGAATTGCTGCCAAAGGTGCTCTAACAAAGTACAGAGTAAAGGATCTGAATAATTATGTTATATATATATATATATATATATATATATATATAATTATTCAGATCCTTTACTCTGTACTTTGTTAGAGCACCTTTGGCTCAAAACAAAAAAGGGAACACTTAAACAACACAATGTAACTCCAAGTCAATCACACTTCTGTGAAATCAAACTGTCCGCTTAAGAAGCAGCACTGATTGACAATAAAGTTCACATGCTGTTGTGCAAATGGAGTAGACAACAGGTGGAAATTATAGGCAATTAGCAAGACACCCCCAATAAAGGAGTGGTTCTGCAGATGATAACCACAGACCACTTCTCAGTTCCTATGCTTCCTGGCGGATGTTTTGGTCACGTTTGAATGCTGGCGGTGCTTTCACTCTAGTGGTAGCATGAGACGGAGTCTACAACCCACACAAGTGGCTCAGGTAGTGCAGCTCATCCAGGATGGCACATCAATGTGAGCTGTGGCAAGAAGGTTTGCTGTGTATGTCAGCGTAGTGTCCAGAGCATGGAGGCGCTACCAGGAGACAGGCCAGTACATCAGGAGACGTGGAGGAGGCCGTAGGAGGGCAACAACCCAGCAGCAGGACCGCTACCTCCGCCTTTGTACGAGGAGGAGCAGGAGGAGCACTGCCAGAGCCCTGCAAAATGACCTCCAGCAGGCCACAAATGTGCATGTGTCTGCTCAAACGGTCAGAAACAGACTCCATGAGGGTGGTATGAGGGCCCGACGTCCACACGTCCACAGGTGGGGGTTGTGCTTACAGCCAAACACCGTGCAGGACGTTTGGCATTTGCCAGAGAACACCAAGATTGTCAAATTCGCCACTGGCGCCCTGTGCTCTTCACAGATGAAAGCAGGTTCACACTGAGCACATGTGACAGACGTGACAGAGTCTGGAGACATCGTGGAGAACGTTCTGCTGCCTGCAACCTCCAGCATGACTGGTTTGGCGGTGGGTCAGTCATGGTGTGGGGCATTTCTTTGGGGAGCCGCACAGCCCTCTATGTGCTCGCCAGAGGTAGTCTGATTGCCATTAGGTACCGAGATGAGATCCTCAGACCCCTTGTGAGACCATATGCTGGTGCGGTTGGCCCTGGGTTCCTCCTAATGCAAGACAATGCTAGACCTCATGTGGCTGGAGTGTGTCAGCAGTTCCTGCAAGAGGAAGGCATTGATGCTATGGACTGGCCCGCCCGTTCCCCGGACCTGAATCCATTTGAGCACATCTGGGACATCATGTCTCGCTCCATCCACTAACAGTTGCACCACAGACTTTCCAGGAGTTGGCGGATGCTTTAGTCCAGGTCTGGGAGGAGATCCCTCAGGAGACCATCCGCCACCTCATCGGGAGCATGCCGAGGCATTGTAGGGAGGTCATACAGGCACGTGGAGGCCACACACACTACTGAGCCTCATTTTGACTTGTTTTAAGGACATTACATCAAAGTTGGATCAGCCTGTAGTGTGGTTTTCCACTTTAATTTTGAGTGTGACTCCAAATCCAGACCTCCATGGGTTGATACATTTGATTTCCATTGATAATTTTTGTGTGATCTTGTTGTCAGCACATTCAACTATGTAAATAAAGTTTTTAATAATAATATTTCATTCATTCAGATCTAGGATGTGTTATTTTAGTGTTCCCTTTATTTTTTTGAGCAGTGTTTTTTTTAAAACTGTTTTTGATTTGTCATTATGGGGTATTGTGTGTAGATTGATGGGGGGGGGTCAATTTAATCCATTTTAGATTAAGTCTGTAATTTAACAAAATGTGGAAAGTCTAGGGGAATACTTTCAGAATGCACTGTATGATACAGTTGAAGTGGGAAGTTTACATACACTTAGGTTGGCGTCACTAAAACTCGTTTTTCAACCACTCCACAAATGTCTTGTTAACAAACTGTCTGTACAGCTGTTGTATTTGGCGCATGTGACAAATACAAATCAAATCTACTTTTGACTGGTACTGTGTGCATATACACTTATT
Source organism: Oncorhynchus keta (assembly GCF_023373465.1). Classification (NCBI taxonomy): domain Eukaryota; kingdom Metazoa; phylum Chordata; class Actinopteri; order Salmoniformes; family Salmonidae; genus Oncorhynchus; species Oncorhynchus keta. Next base: position 15,060,693 of record NC_068455.1, on the reverse strand, counting down.
TATTTTTTCTTCTTAATTTGGCTCTGTACTCCAGCACTTTGGATTTGAAAAGATAGAATGACGCTACGATTAGTGCCGACTGTCAGCTTTAATTTGAGGGTATGTTCACCCATATCGGGTGAACCGTTTTAGAAATTACAGCACTTTTTTACATAGTCCAAATGTGTATTAAAGTAGTAAAAAGTGTAGTATTTGGGACTGTAATAATATGTCGACGATAAATACACAATGCGAGAGGACTAGAATTAACGATGAACTGAAAAACAACTATTTCCATTGGTCTGTAAAGCTGTCCGTCCTGAATCGTCTGAGTCAGGATACTTCGTCTGAGCAGGATACTTATTTGGCCATTGACCCAGTTGTACTGCAAGGACTTCTAATTGGTCAACCACAGGAAAGGGTGGAGGGTTAAATGCCATCCTGTTACTTTGTTCAGAATCACTGAGGACAGGCGAGCATGCAGCTACCACCCATCATAATTTGGTCTCTTTGAATAAACCTAGTGCCCCCCTCTGATTTGCTTTGGGGTCTGTGTTATTGAAGAGTAACATCAACTATTAACAGTACCATATTCCTAGCATGTGATGATTCAATTGCTGTTTGTTTTGGTTGTTTGGTTTTTGAATCAACTTCATGGTCTATTTTGGTTAATGGCCTTGGTGCCCTGGTGGATTGGGCATCTCTTGGGTAAATAATACATTTAATGAAATTCCAGACGTGGTGACACACTCACTGTGAATTACTCTTGCCTGCCTCTCATGGTCCCTGTTTGGTTGACCACTTGAAAAATGGTGATTTATCATTTAAGGCTCTAGATTTTAGGAACAGTCAGTTAGTTGTTCAACCCAAACGGGAGCACAGCCCCCCTCTGGGACACCCCCCTCAATAATCAGAACCACCATAAATGATCCTTGGAGGAACCCTTCACACACACAGAGAGATGGGTATGAATAGTTCGGACACAAAGCAGGCTTAGAAATGTGTCCGAGGGGCTTAATCATTTTCAACTCTGTTGAGGTGATATGGTATAACAGTTCATGCTGATTACGTTGTCATGCCCCGAGTAGTCATTTCCCCCTCTACCTTCTCTGCTGTAGGCTACGCCTTTCATTCATGTTATTAATAGGGCGTCTCACCTGACTCGCCTGCACTGACTGCATTCCATCATAACGTTGTCATGTGACCTGGTGCTGCTGCTCTGTGGGACGGTGCTGCTGCTCTGTGGGACGGTGCTGCTGCTCTGTGGGACGGTGCTGCTGCTCTGTGGGACGGTGCTGCTGCTCTGTGGGACGGTGCTGCTGCTCTGTGGGAGACTGTTAATCTACCTGACCAGGCACAGTTCAGCCATATGTCAACTACTTAAGATCGGAGTCTCCGTGGGCCTGTTAAATAGAGAACCATGTGTCGGGCTCACCTAACAGATTTTAAAATTAGAACAATTCACGATAGGCTTTGCGCCTGTCCTGGGAATTGAGTACTACCCAAGAAGCATTTCATATTACCTAGGCTCTAGTCTAGAGCCTTTTTTTTTGTGTATGTCTGTACCCCTGAAAGACTCAATCAAAACAAGGATAAAGGACTCTAAGGTTATCATTTGTGTCTGTTCAGCTGTCATGTTCTACAGGCTAGGTAACTCTATTGCGCTATCAATCAAATGTATTTTATAAAGCCCTTTTTTACATCAACAGTTGTCAATAAGTTTTTAACAGCCTAAAACTCCCAAAAGAGCAAACGATGCAGATGTAGAAGCACAGGGAAAAACTCTAGAAAAACAGGAACCTAGGAAGAAGCCTAGAAAGGAACCAGGCAGTCCTCTTCTGGCTGAGCCTATTACCTAGCGGTACCTTACAATAAGACCTTATTGTGTCTATTTTGTCCTCTACAGTCCTTGGAGTGCACCAGGCGGATGCTACAGATGGCCGAGGAGGTGAGCCAAACGTTGTTATTGCTCTAACAGTCTAGCCCAACACAAGCCCTCTGTCATTACATACAGAAAGAAGTGTACTGAACAAAAATATTTTAGCAATTTCAAAGATTTCACGGAGTTAGTTCATTTAAGGAAATCCGTCAATTTAAGTAAATGAATTAAGCCCTAAGCTATGGATTTCACATGACTGGGAATACAAATGCATGAAAGGTAAGGGTTGTGGATCAGAACCAGTCAGTGTCTGGTCTGCAGCAGGATCAAGCTGTTGACTGGGGCCTGTGGAATGTTGTCCCACTCTTCAATGGCTGTGCGATGATCCAGCACATCCCAAACATGCTCAATGGGTGACATGTCTGGTGAGTATGTATACCATGGAAGAACTGGGACATTTTCAGCTTCCAGGAATTGTGTACAGATCCTTGCTGTATGGAGACGTGCATTTTCATTCTGGAACTTGAGGTGATGGTGGCGGAGGAATGGCACAACACTGGGCCTCGTCACGGTATCGCTGTGCATTCAAATTGCTGTCGATAAAATGCAATTGTGTTCATTGTCCGTAGCTAATGCCTGCCCATACATTGGCCCATGGTGGCGGTGGGGTTCTCTGTTCACAACGTTGACATCAGCAAACCACTCGCCCAAACTTCACCATACACGCTGTCTGCTATCTGTCCGGTACAGTTGAATCTGTGATTCATTCATGAAGAGCACACTTCTCCAGCGTGCCAGTGGCCATCAAAGTTGTGTCTTTGTCCCCTGTGAATTTGGTTACGACATCAAACTACAGTCAGGTCAAGACTCTTGAGGACAAAGAGCATGCAGATTAGCTTCTCTGAGATCAATTTCTGCACAAACTGTCAGAAACCTTGGGATGTGCAAATCCACAGTTTCATCAGATGTCCGGGCGGTGGTGGCTTATGGTAGAGAAATTCACTGGCAACAGCTCTGTTGGACATTCTTGCAGTCAGCATGCCAATTGCATACTCCCTCAACTTGAGATTTGTGGCATTGTGGTAGAAGACAACTGCACATTTTTAGTGGCCTTTAATTGTCCCCAGCACAAGGTGCACCTGTGTAGTGATCATGCTGTTCAATCAGCTTCTTGATATGCCTGTCAGGTGGATGGATTATCTTGGCAAAGGAGAAATCCTCACTAACAGGGATGTAAACAAATTTGTGCACAACATTTTATAGATTTATTTTGTGTGTTCGGAAAAGGTCTGGGATGTTTTTTTTTTCAGCTCATGGGACCAACACTTTACATGTTGCGTTTTATATTTTACTTCAGCATATTTCTGTGTTGCTGAAGTTAGCTGAACTGTGGTCTTTGAATTCCTAATGTGGTGCTTGTCCTGTGTTCAGACCAGGGAGACTGGTGTCAATACCATCGACATGCTGGACCAACAGGGAGGTGAGTCGGAGTTCACTACAGAGTACCAGCTCTTAAGAATGCCATCTTTTTTTTTTTTTTTTACAGAACATCTTATTGTTAAAACCAGTTTTTTTAACTTGGGTTAAATAAATCAATGAATATGGTTTTAGTGTTGAATTTCCCTGAGATGGGTCTTTGCTGTTTTGTCCTGGTTGCATGACAGAGCAACTGAGACGTACAGAGGAGGGTATGGACCAGATCAACGAGGACATGAGGAAGGCTGAGAAGAACCTGACTGACCTGTCCAAGTGCTGTGGCCTCTGTGTCTGCCCCTGTGACAGGTACTGGACACCCCTCTCACCACCAAACTATAACACGAGCGTAGCACGTCAGTTTTTTTTTTCTCTCTCACTTCTGGAAATGAGTCATGTGACTTTCTGTGTTGTACTTTGTTCTTGTAATGTTGATTCTCTTTCTTAGAATGTTTACATTTCTATCTTGTAAAGAACAAGAAGGCCGCTCTCTGTTTATGCTTCCAATTTACCACTTTAGTGACATGAGGTCAAAACAACGTGCTCATGGGCCTCCCGGTTAACGCTGTGGTCTAAGGCACTAGCTGTTCCACCAGACAGGTTCGAGCCCAGGCCCTGTCACAGCTGGTCGCGACCGGGAGGTCCGTGTGGCGACGCACAATTAGCCTAGCTTCGTCCGGGTTAGGGAGGGTTTGGCCGCTAGGGATATCCTTGTCTTATTGCGAAATAGCGACTCCTGTGGCGGCCCGGCGCAGTGCGCGCTAACCTGGTCGCCAGGTGCACAGTGTTTCCTCCGACACATTGGCTTCTGGGTTGGATACGCGCTGTGTTAAGAAGCAATGCGGTTGGGTTGTGTTTCGGAGGACGCGTGGCTTTCGACCTTCGTCTCTCCCGAGCCGTACGGGATTTGTAGAGATGAAACAAGATGGTAACTATTGGATACCACGAAAAGGGGGTAAAATTAAATAATAATAAAAAAAAAAAACATTTCACCTCACATGACCATGGTGGGTGTGGAAACAATTCAATTCACTTTGGCGCACAGTCAATCATAATCATAGAAGATTATGTTGGGCGGGTATTCCAACAGTTCCCATGTGACCATTACTCGCGGGTGGCCCTAGAATTATAGTGACCTATCTATTTCAAAAACTTGTGTATCTAATAATTTATCAATGAGATTTAGTAGTACATCCGGACCAGTGAAAATGGACACACCTACTCATTCTAGGGTTTATTTTTACTATCTTCTACATTGTATAATAATAGCGACGACATCAAAACTATGAAATAACACATGGAACCATGTAGTAACCAAAGAAGTGTTAAGCAAATCAAAATATATTTGAGATTTTTCAAGGTGCCTTGATGACAGCTTTGCACACTCTTGGTATTCTCTCAACCAGCATCACCTGGAATGCTTTTACAACAGTCTTGAGGAGTTCCCACATATACTGAGCACTTCTTGGCTGCTGGTCACCATAGCAGCTCCCACCTGTAGCACGCTCTCCAGCAGGTATATCTCTCTGGTCACCCCCAAAACCAATTCTTCCTTTGGCCGCCTCTCCTTCCAGTTCTCTGCTGGCAATGACTGGAATGAACTACAAAAACTCTGACACTGGAAAACACTTCTCCCACACGAGCTTTAAGCACCAGCTGTCAGAGCAGCTCACAGATTACTGCACCTGTACATAGCCCATCTATATTTTAGCCCAAACAACTACCTCTTCCCCTACTGTATTTATTTATTTTGCTCCTTTGCACCCCATTAATTTGTTATTTCTACTTTGCACATTCTTCCACTGCAAATCTACCAGTCCAGTGTTTTACTTGCTATATTGTATTTACTTTGCCACCATGGCCTTTTTTTGCCTTTACCTCCCTTATCTCACCTCATTTGCTCACATTGTATATAGACTTACTTTTCTACTGTAACATTGACTGTATGTTTGTTTTACTCCATGTGTAACTCTGTATGTGTCGAACTGCTTTGCTTTATCTTGGACAGGTCTCAATTGTTAATGAGAACTTGTTCTCAACTTGCCTACCTGGTTAAATAAAGGTGAAATAAATAAATAACTCTGCGCTCCAACTCATCCCAAACCTTCTCAATTGGGTTGAGGTCGGGGGATTGGAGACAAGGTCATCTGATGCAGCACTCAATCACTCTCCTTCTTGGCAAATAGCCCTTACACAACCTGGAATTATGTTGGGTCATTGTCCTGTTGAAAAACAAATGATAGTCCCACTAAGCGCAAACCACGTATCGCTGCAGAATGCTGTGGTAGCCGTGCTTGTTAAGTGTGCCTTGAATTCTAAATAAATCACTTAGTGTCACCAGCAAAGCACCATCACACCACCACCTCCATGCTTCACGGTGGGAACCACACATGCAGAGATCATCTGTTCACCGACTGTGAGTCTAACAAAGACATGGCGGCTGAAACCAAAAATCTCAAATTTGGACTCATTAGACCAAAGGATAGATTTCCACCGGTCTAGTGTCCATTGCTTGTGTTTCTTGGCCCATGCAAGTCTCTTCTTATTGGTGTCCTTTAGTAGTGTTTTCTTTGCAGTAGTTCACAGAACCTGATTCACACAGTCTACTCTGAACAGTTATTGAGATGTCTGTTACTTGAACTCTGAAGCATTTATTTGGGCTGCAATTTCTGAGGCTGGTAACTAATGAACTTATCTGCAGCAGAGAACTCTGGGTCTTCCTTTCCTGTGGTGGTTCTCATGAGACTCAGTTTCATCATAGCGCTTGATGGTTTTTGCGACTGAACTTAAAGAAACTTTCAAAGCTCTTGAAATGTTCCAGATTGACTGACCTTCATGTCTTAAAGTAATGATGGACTGTCTTTCTCTTTGCTTATTTGACCTGTTCTTGTCATAATATGGACTTGGTCTTTTTATCTTCTGTATACCCACCCTTACCTTGTCACAACACAACTGATTGGCTCAAACGCATTAAAAAAGACAACCTCATGATGCTGGTTGAGAGAATGCCAAGAGTGTGCAAAGCTGTAATCAAGGCTACGGGTGGCTACTTTGAAGAATCTCCCATATAAAATATTTATATTTAACACTTTTGGTTACTATATGATTCCATGTGTGGCAAGTCAAATCAATGTAACTTGTTCATGTAAGAAACTTGGTTCAGACCTTTAAGAGACGTGGTGGATAAACGGTGAAAACAATACAATTCTCTTCTCCGTAATAGTTAATTAGTCGTCGTCCCCGCAGCTACTCGCCCACGCCTCCCCTGCTCCTCCTTTACCCAAATCCAGATAGCAGATGTTCTGAAAGAGCTGCAAAACCTGGACCCATACAAATCAGCTGGGCTTGACAATCTGGACCCTCTATTTCTGAAACTGTCCGCCGCCATTGTCGCAACCCCTATTACCAGCCTGTTCAACCTCTCCTTCGTATCACCTGAGATTCCCAAGGTTTGGAAAGCTGCCATGGTCATCACCCTCTTCAAAGGGGGAGACACCCTGGACCCAAACTGTTACAGACCTATATCTATCCTGCCCTGCTTATCTAAGGTCTTCGAAAGCCAAGTCAACAAACAGATCACTGACCATCTTGAATCCCACCGTGCCTTCTCCGCTGTGCAATCCGGTTTCCGAGCCGGTCACGGGTCAAGGTACTAAATGATATCATAACCGCCATCGATAAAAGACAGTACTGTGCAGCCGTCTTCATCGACCTGGCCAAGGCTTTCGACTCTGTCAATCACCATATTCTTATCGGCAGACTCGGTAGCCTCGGTTTTTCTAATGACTGCCTTGCCTGGTTCACCAACTACTTTGCAGACAGAGTTCAGTGTGTCAAATCGGAGGGCATGTTGTCCGGTCCTCTGGCAGTCTCTATGGGGGTACCACAGGGTTCAATTCTCGGGCTGACTCTTTTCTCTGTATATATCAATGGTGTTGCTCTTGCTGAGGGCGATTCCCTGATCCACCTCTACGCAGACGACACCATTCTGTATACTTCTGGCCCTTCCTTGGAAACTGTGCTATCTAACCTCCAAACGAGCTTCAATGCCATACAACACTCCTTCCGTGGCCTCCAACTGCTCTTAAACGCTAGTAAAACCAAATACATGCTTTTCAACCGTTCGCTACCTGCACCCGAACGCCCGACTAGCATCACCACCCTGGATGTTTCCGACCTAGAATATATGGACATCTGTAAGTACCTAGGTGTCTGGCTAGACTGTAAACTCTCCTTCCAGACTCATATCAAACATCTCCAATCCAAAATCAGATCTAGAGTCGGCTTTCTATTTCGCAACAAAGCCTCCTTCACTCACGCCGCAAAACTTACCCTAGTAAAACTGACTATCCTACCGATCCTCGACTTCGGCGACGTCATCTACAAAATAGCTTCCAATACTCTACTCAGCAAACTGGATGCAGTTTATTACAGTGCCATCCGTTATGTTAAGAAAGCACCTTACACCACCCACCACTGCGACCTGTATGCTCTAGTCGGCTGGCCCTTGCTACATGTTCGTCGCCAGACCCACTGGCTCCAGGTCATCTACAAGTCTATGCTAGGTAAAGCTCTGCCTTATCTCAGTTCACTGGTCACGATGGCAACACACACCTGCAGCGCGTGCTACAGGTGGATCTCACTGATCATCCCTAAAGCCAAAAGCTCATTTGGCTGCCTTTCCTTCCAGTTCTCTGCTGCCTGCGACTGGAACGAATTGCAAAAATCTCTGAAGTTGGAGACTTATCTCCCTCACCAACTTTAAACATCTGCTATCTGAGCAGCTAACCGATCACTGCAGTTGTACATAGTCCGTCTGTAAATAGCCCACCCAATTTACCTACCTCATCCCCATACTGTTTTTATTTGATTTACTTTTCTGCTCTTTTGCACACCAGTATCTCTACCTGCACATGTTCATCTGATCATTTATCACTCCAGTGTTAATCTGATCAATTATAATTATTCACTCCTATGGCCTATTTATTGCCTACCTCATGCATTTTGCACACAATGTATATAGACTTTCTTTTTTCTACTGTGTCATTGACTTGTTAATTGTTTACTCCATGTGTAACTCTGTGTTGTTGTCTGTTCACACTGCTATGCTTTATCTTGGCCAGGTCGCAGTTGCAAATGAGAACTTGTTCTCAACTAGCCTACCTGGTTAAATAAAGGTGAAATAAAAAATAAAATACACCCTTTTTTTCAATTTAGAATGAATACCCTTAAGATTAATGGCCCGTGATGCCATGATTGAGCATTTGTAAAGTTACCACCCGTCACCTTGTCTACGAAGGTGCTACGTGGCACCGGTGGAAGCTCTCTTCCCCTGAAGGTGTCCCCTGATTGACGGACTGAATTGATTGACTTGAATGATGGACTGACTAATGATTTAATGATCCGTTGATCGACGGACCTACTTGATTCTCCCTCAGGGTGACATCCATAGAGCATGATTCTAAGTACAAGCGTACCTGGGGAACAGGTGATGGTACAGGAGAGGGAGGGGGTGGCTCGGTGGTGTCCAGGCAACCCTCGGGCATCCATAACGGACAAGCCAACCAGCAGCAGCCCATGGGGGGCTCTGGACCCTACATCAAGAGGTGGGTGAAGCCAGTCAACCGTATAATACACACCTAGTTACAAACGGTCATCTTGATCCAACTTGCCTTTGCTCCCTTTGCCCTTTTTTTAAATGTTTGCATATCTGTAAGGTGGAGGGAATGTGGTGGAAACTCCACAGCATTGCTTCTACTACCCCGTTCTTTCAGATCTGTAAGGTGGAGGGAATGTGGTGGAAACTCCACAACATTGCTTCTACTACCCCGTTCTTTCAGATCTGTAAGGTGGAGGGAATGTGGTGGAAACTCCACAAAATTGCTGCTACTACCCCGTTCTTTCAGATCTGTAAGGTGGAGGGAATGTGGTGGAAACTCCACAACATTGCTTCTACTACCCCGTTCTTTCAGATCTGTAAGGTGTAGGGAATGTGGTGGAAACTCCACAGCATTGCTTCTACTACCCCGTTCTTTCAGATCTGTAAGGTGGAGGGAATGTGGTGGAAACTCCACAACATTGCTTCTACTACCCCGTTCTTTCAGATCTGTAAGGTGTAGGGAATGTGGTGGAAACTCCACAGCATTGCTTCTACTACCCCGTTCTTTCAGATCTGTAAGGTGGAGGGAATGTGGTGGAAACTCCACAAAATTGCTTCTACTACCCAGTTCTTTCAGATCTGAAAACACCACACGGTTAGGGTTATCAAGCAAGGGCAAATAGTCTCATGATTGTGTTTTGACACTGTGAGAATAGTAGATATGTGCGGTCATGTGGCCCCTTAACTCCCCCAGGATTACCAACGATGCTCGGGAGGATGAGATGGAGGAGAACCTGGATCAGGTGGGCAGCATCATAGGGAACCTGAAGAACATGGCCAGTGACATGGGCTCTGAGCTAGACAAGCAGAACAAACACATCGACCGCATCACAGAAAAGGTGGGTTGTCGTCATGACTGGGCTTGTGTTCTCCATACACTGCCTCACACTCCTAGAGCTTATGATACCATGTTGTGGGACTTATACCACCAGTATGCTCTGACGAAGGTCTTTGTGACCAGAAGTTCTGCCTATTAAAGGTGCAGAGATTGTTTTCTACAGTTTAGTTTGTCATCTTCATACACCTCCGCTAGCTTTTTCTTGGGTGTGGTACAGTATATTTGTCTTGTGTACCGAACACGAGGATGCCTAACATGGGGCTCTACTGTCAGACGGCCTTCTGTTTCACTAAGAAAGAGTCATGTTGATATTGATCCACCACTCACCTGGTGTGTGTGTTGTCTCCCCCCCCTCAGGCGGACATAAACAAAGCACGTATCGATGAAGCCAACCAGCGAGCCAACAAGCTCATCAAGTAGACCTACCTACCTGCTCCCGTCCACCTTGAATCTCTGCCTCAGCTTCCATGTACATAAACACACACACTCTCTCTCTCTCTCTTTCTCTTTCCTTGAGGACAAAGTAAATCAACCAGGACAAAACCCATGAACCAACACCTACCACACACACGTGCCTTTTCTGTAATGATGTAAATATGCTCACACAATACTTACTCTCTTCTACCTTTTTATGACTAGTTCAAAGTTCCTTGCCTGGGTCCCATCCCAAATATGTGACACAGTGAATCACTTTTTCAGGCGTTGTGAGATCTGTGCCCATATTCAGAAAGCCTCTGAGTAGGAATGCTGATGTAAGATGGTTTATATATATATTAATTCAGGCCCTGATAAGCAGTGGAGCTGCTGAGAGGAGGACGGCTCGTAGTAATGGGATAGTATCAAACACATGGTTTCAATGTGCTTGATGCCATTCCATCCACTCATTCCAGCCATTATTTTTGAGCTGTCCTCCCCTAATATGTGCAGTGTCGCTGACGAAAATCTGACCTGGAACATCAGATTCTCACCGTCTGTTGCCCCCTGGTGGTCATGGGGTGTCACAGCAGCTGTATACACCTCAGGCATATGCAGGGAAGTTATGAGACAACAGCTCTTCATATCATGTAATTTGGCTCTTGTAACTACTGTTATTGTTTGAAATGTGCATATTTAATTATTCTTATAAAGCACAATAAGGCTGACCTACTGCGGTTTGGATGGAATCTCTGCTCTTGACCCTCATTGGCTTGACAATGAATGAGCAATGGAGTTGTCAAGAATACAAACTGATCTGGGACCAGGCTACCTCTCTGGCACCAGTGGATCAAATGCTGTACCTCCCCATCATTGTTATTTCACTCCTTTCTATTTGAACTGCCACGTTTTCACCTGAGACCTTAAGTGCCTTTGTCTTGGAAAGATTCCAGAGGCTGTGTTGTAACAGCCTGGTCCCCAAATCATCTCTTCTGTGTCAGTAATTTAGTCATGGATTCAATCCGTTATGTCGAAGACCTGCGCTTTAGTGTAATTGACATTTTAAAGGCAATTTTCCCGCGTTTGCAGAGACTGCATTTACGGTAAACACTGCACATGTCAGCTCAATCGGCAATTACTTTTGAATTAGATCTCTATGGTGGATCTTCCACGCTATGATTCAATTTAACCTCTTATTCATCCAGAAATGTCCCATATGTTTCTTCATTAAATATTTGTAAGAAAACTAAGTAAAAGTGTTTGTTCTTCTGCATTCAGGTATGTTCTGGTTTAGACTGAAAGAAACTGTGATATCTAAGGCTGGACATTAACCAAAGTGACATTTGGGCTAATTTAGATTTGTCATAATAATAGTTTATGCTAGCTATGTTATACTACTGTCTAGAGTATGTTGCTTCAACACCAGAGTGAAATAACATTTCAGGGTTACCAACTGTAATGTCAATTCAGCAACTGCATCTCTTTCAGTTAAGAATATGTTGAGGAAAACAGTTTGCTCTCTCTGGATGATTGTTTAATTGTTTCATAGAAGTGCCTTTATTTCAATCTTTTCATTTTAAACTTTATATTTGTAAAATTCATTAAACTGTTCAGTAAAACCTTGTTGAGCATTTTAATTAAAGTTGTGCCTTTAAGCAAGGCACTTATCGCGCCAGGGGTGCTGCACTCTTGCTGGGGGGGAGATATGAACCTATAGTTGAGTTTATTTTCAAGTTCACCTCTTAAAATGTATTACATATTTTCTGTGAAATTTGACATAGCTAATAGATAGTAGAAAATGCGAATGCCCACTGCACACACAGGACTGGAACGTAGGGACAGTGGTTAGCTGTGTATGTGGCTACATGTGAGAGGGGGAATGTAACGGCTGGAGGTATACAGGGAGGGTGTGCTGGAGGTATGCAGGGAGGATGTGCTGGAGGTATGCAGGGAGGGTGTGCTGGAGGTATGCAGGGAGGGTGTGCTGGAGGTATGCAGGGAGGGTGTGCTGGAGGTATGCAGGGAGGGTGTGCTGGAGGTATGCAGGGAGGGTGTGCTGGAGGTATGCAGGGAGGGTGTGCTGGAGGTATGCAGGGAGGGTGTGCTGGAGGTATGCAGGGAGGGTGTGCTGGAGGTATGCAGGGAGGATGTGCTGGAGGTATGCAGGGAGGATGTGCTGGAGGTATGCAGGGAGGGTGTGCTGGAGGTATATAGGGAGGATGTGCAGCAGGTTTTGGTTCAATTGCATTTCATGAAGAACTGAAAATGTTTTACTGAGTTTCACTGCACACAGTGGTTGGGGTTAAAGGGGTATACCTGCCCTAAAGCAAAGGGAAAAACAAACTACGCAGACAGTGGTTGGGGTTAAGGGGGTATACCTGCCCTAAAGCAAACGGAAAAACAAACTACGCAGACAGTGGTTGGGGTTAAGGGGGTATACCTGCCCTAAAGCAAAGGGAAAAACAAACTACGCAGACAGTGGTTGGGGTTAAGGGGGTATACCTGCCCTAAAGCAAACGGAAAAACAAACTACGCAGACAGTGGTTGGGGTTAAGGGGGTATACCTGCCCTAAAGCAAAGGGAAAAACAAACTACGCAGACAGTGGTTGGGATTAAGGGGGTATACCTGCCCTAAAGCAAAGGGAAAAACAAACTACGCAGACAGTGGTTGGGGTTAAGGGGGTATACCTGCCCTAAAGCAAAGGGAAAAACAAACTACGCAGACAGTGGTTGGGGTTAAGGGGGTATACCTGCCCTAAAGCAAAGGGGAAAAACAAACTACGCAGACAGTGGTTGGGGTTAAGGGGGTATACCTGCCCTAAAGCAAAGGGAAAAACAAACTACGCAGACAGTGGTTGGGGTTAAGGGGGTATACCTGCCCTAAAGCAAAGGGAAAAACAAACTACGCAGACAGTGTTACACCGTCAGTAGTCAAATGTAATAGATTTACTAGTATCAATGCAGTTCTGTGATATACTGTATATGTATTCTCTGTATACTATATATTATGACTATGGTCATTGAGATGAGAAACAAATACTCTTGAGGGTCTATTTCAAATTAAATACTTTATGGTTTCATGGCACGTCTCTGTCGGTCTTCAACATTTCAAGTATTTCTTTACCATCATTTTGACACATTCTTCCATTTTGCATTTTCATACTGTGGGTTTTGGAAAAGCAGTCTAGATTTGATTGACCCACAATTATATCCTGGACTTTGACTGACAAAAGTTATTTTTGTCTCATTATCTACCTGTAATTCAAGGTGTTTTGAATGAAACCAAAGTGTGATAGAAGCAATCATATAACTGCAGTCCAAAGTAAAGGATGAATAGAGTGAGAACATCACTTTAACACCATATCAACCCTTGTGTGTGTGGTCATGTTTTTGTTATTCACCCAATTTCTGTGGGTCTGATGGACCCAGAACATTATTGGGTTTTTAAAATAATACAGCCATAACAATTTACGTAAAAATACTTAAGATATGTCAACATCTAAGTATTATGTTGACTTATATCAATTACAATCAATATAGACCATACAAGCAGCATTTGTGATTTTGAAAACATCAATTATAATCAAGACATGGGTGGAATAAATAGTGTTTATCTTGAACAAATATAAATGAAACAAGGTTTTCATCTCTATTGATGTTTATTGCTTTGAACAGAACAAATTGGAAGGACAAATTTTACATACAGTATTTTATGGAAATGATAAATGAGCCCCATCGAACACAAATTAAGACCAATCTACACACCAAGAGGGATAGAGTTCTACTGTGTGTGGTGCAAATGTATTTCTTGCACTTGATGTATGTGTTCTGTGTCTTCCTGTCCTTCTTGGGTCCACACACATCACATCACTTCTTCTTGTTGCTCCCGGCTGCAATCTATAATAATGGAAACATTTAGTTCAGGAATTTTACTAACACCTCACTCACTCACATATATAGTTACAGCAGACCAAGATAGGAGAGTCAGACACACACATGCAACAACATCACTCACACTTCTGGTATTGGAGTTGTTGGAACTGTGGGTTGGGCGGATGGGCACCAGCATCCTCCTCCTGAATCCTCCTCACGATGGCTGCAGAAGCTGGGGTTCTTGGGATATGTTTCCTCCTCTGGATTTGAGGTCTTACCAATGCCTTGCCAAGCTTCCCGCGAAAGAGTCATCTCCTCTGGAGCTTCCCTCTGTTCCAATCTGGGTACAACGCCATCCAGATGACAAACAAGGTGTATATTGAGATGTCCAAGATGTTGGAAAATATCAAAAGTGGCCAGGGTTCTTACTTAGCAGCTGTAGTCAGTCACCAGCTTGTCTAAATTGTCCACCCCTCCTTTGTGGCATTGTAATCCATTATGATTTGTTTTTTGATGTTCCTGGCCACAGATTCTCCCATCCATATGCAGCGTACTCAAGTTTTTGCATGTGATGTGGCCACTGAGTCCCTGTGTCATGTCCAGGACATCCCGCATCCCTTGGTTCTTCTCAGGGTTCCTCCATCCCTTGGTTCTTCTTAGGTCTCCTCCATCCCTTGGTTCTTCTTAGGTCTCCTCCATCCCTTGGTTCTTCTCAGGTCTCCTCCATCCCTTGGTTCTTCTTAGGTCTCCTCCATCCCTTGGTTCTTCTTAGGTCTCCTCCATCCCTTGGTTCTTCTCAGGTCTCCTCCATCCCTTGGTTCTTCTCAGGTCTCCTCCATCCCTTGGTTCTTCTCAGGTCTCCTCCATCCCTTGGTTCTTCTTCAGGTCTCCTCCATCCCTTGGTTCTTCTTAGGTCTCCTCCATCCCTTGGTTCTTCTTAGGTCTCCTCCATCCCTTGGTTCTTCTCAGGTCTCCTCCATCCCTTGGTTCTTCTTAGGTCTCCTCCATCCCTTGGTTCTTCTTAGGTCTCCTCCATCCCTTGGTTCTTCTCAGGTCTCCTCCATCCCTTGGTTCTTCTCAAGGCTCCTCCTTCCCTTGGTTCTTCTCAGGGCTCCTCCATCCCTTGGTTCTTTCAGGGCTCCTCCATCCCTTGGTTCTTCTCAGGGCTCCTCCATCCCTTGGTTCTTCTCAGGGCTCCTCCATCCCTTGGTTCTTCTCAGGGCTCCTCCATCCCTTGGTTCTTCTCAGGGCTCCTCCATCCCTTGGTTCTTCTCAGGGCTCCTCCATCCCTTGGTTCTTCTCAGGGCTCCTCCATCCCTTGGTTCTTCTCAGGGCTCCTCCATCCCTTGGTTCTTCTCAGGGCTCCTCCATCCCTTGGTTCTTCTCAGGGCTCCTCCATCCCTTGGTTCTTCTCAGGGCTCCTCCATCCCTTGGTTCTTCTCAGGGCTCCTCCATCCCTTGGTTCTTCTCAGGGCTCCTCCATCCCTTGGTTCTTCTCAGGGCTCCTCCATCCCTTGGTTCTTCTCAGGGCTCCTCCATCCCTTGGTTCTTCTCAGGGCTCCTCCATCCCTTGGTTCTTCTCAGGGCTCCTCCATCCCTTGGTTCTTCTCAGGGCTCCTCCATCCCTTGGTTCTTCTCAGGGCTCCTCCATCCCTTGGTTCTTCTCAGGGCTCCTCCATCCCTTGGTTCTTCTCAGGGCTCCTCCATCCCTTGGTTCTTCTCAGGGCTCCTCCATCCCTTGGTTCTTCTCAGGGCTCCTCCATCCCTTGGTTCTTCTCAGGGCTCATCCATCCCTTGGTTCTTCTCAGGGCTCCTCCATCCCTTGGTTCTTCTCAGGGCTCCTCCATCTGGCTTCTCTGTATACACTTGCAACTTTCACACATATGATGACGCAGCATCACAGCAGCCCAGATCTAGTTTCCATATTTTGCGGGTTTAGACGGTATGTACTGCACCTAAATGGCATAAGCTGCTCATCAACAGTAACGCTGGGCCCAGGGTTGTGAAACGGGGGAAGGCGGTTCACCCACTTGTCCCACACTGACCTGATAGCAGCTAGCTTGTCTCTCTGCACTGACCTGATTGCAGCTAGCTCGTCTCTCTGCACTGACCTGATTGCAGCTAGCTCGTCTCTCTGCACTGACCTGATTGCAGCTAGCTCGTCTCTCTGCACTGACCTGATTGCAGCTAGCTCGTCTCTCTGCACTGACCTGATTGCAGCTAGCTCGTCTCTCTGCACTGACCTGATTGCAGCTAGCTCGTCTCTCTGCACTGACCTGATTGCAGCTAGCTCGTCTCTCTGCACTGACCTGATTGCAGCTAGCTTGTCTCTCTGCACTGACCTGATAACAGCTAGCTTGTCTCTCTGCACTGACCTGATAGCAGCTAGCGTGTCTCTCTGCACTGACCTGATAGCAGCTAGCTTGTCTCTCTGCACTGACCTGATTGCAGCTAGCTCGTCTCTCTGCACTGACCTGATAGCAGCTAGCTCGTCTCTCTGCACTGACCTGATAGCAGCTAGCTCGTCTCTCTGCACTGACCTGATAGCAGCTAGCTTGTCTCTCTGCACTGACCTGATAGCAGCTAGCTTGTCTCTCTGCACTGACCTGATAGCAGCTAGCTTGTCTCTCTGCACTGACCTGATTGCAGCTAGCTTGTCTCTCTGCACTGACCTGATAGCAGCTAGCTTGTCTCTCTGCACTGACCTGATTGCAGCTAGCTTGTCTCTCTGCACTGACCTGATAGCAGCTAGCTTGTCTCTCTGCACTGACCTGATAGCAGCTAGCTTGTCTCTCTGCACTGACCTGATAGCAGCTAGCTTGTCTCTCTGCACTGACCTGATAGCAGCTAGCTTGTCTCTCTGCACTGACCTGATTGCAGCTAGCTTGTCTCTCTGCACTGACCTGATTGCAGCTAGCTCGTCTCTCTGCACTGACCTGATTGCAGCTAGCTCGTCTCTCTGCACTGACCTGATTGCAGCTAGCTCGTCTCTCTGCACTGACCTGATTGCAGTTAGCTCGTCTCTCTGCACTGACCTGATTGCAGCTAGCTCGTCTCTCTGCACTGACCTGATTGCAGCTAGCTTGTCTCTGCCGCCGAGCTGGTCTGGTGTCTCGGTTATTGAAGCGGATACTCCTGGAAATAATGTGGACATTTTCCAGAGACATTGTTGCAAGGAAAAGTTCTCTGCCAGTTTCTGCATTCCACAGGGATTCTGTGGATTCCCCGTTGGATCTGAAAACACCAGCAAGGATAAGAACCTCAAAGTATGCATGTAAATTAGTTTGGTCCATCTCCTTCCATCTCTCTCCCAATTCATACCTCCCCTCCAAGTTAGTGCAGTCCAGAATGGATGGTGTCTGGGATGAACAGTTCAAAAGAAGACTATGTCCTGCACATGAGTAACCACCATCCTTATTACATTGGCAGCCAATGCAGTTACATTTTTACTTCTTTTCACCTACACACACACACACACACTTTTCCATACTTTTATTACCCTCGGGTCCTGTGGACCCAAACACCACATATATAATATACATGTGTACGGGGCTGCACAGTGTGCACTCAATGGAAATGTGTTATTTTATATGTTCTTCACCGAGAATTAACCAAGGCCAATGAGTTTCAGGTTGAAAAAATTATGTCTTTGAGTAAACATTGAAAAGGGGTCCCACAGACCCGAACACCACACAAAAAAATAAACAAAAAACATGATTCATGCATTTTTTTTTAATATACTGTATATGAACAGATATAAAATTTGAGATTCGATAAACAAGTGTTAGGTATGAGCTATTTCAAGTTCTCAGAGATGGCCATTGTTCTGGTAAAAGTCATGTTTGAAAGTGATTGCGTTATGTTTAAGGTAATAGCAGGTCGGTCAATAACAAGATAACATAATCATCTTTCAATTGTGTTACTTTCATTATCTCAGTTAAAACAGTCTATAACTGCCCATTTCAGCAGCATTATTTTGCCTTCACAGTGCATAGGACAATTAGTTTGCATACTTGCAGTTGTACTTGCTGTGCATGCAGGTACTGTACTGAACAGCACTGTACAATGTCTCAATCTCTTTCAGGCAACACTAGGCCTATCAATTCATTAGTTAAAACAGAATTTACAAAGCTCTTTTAAAAAGCCTATCCACCCAATCCTGATGATTCTATGATATAAGAGCACCAAATTCAAACCACAGTATAACAATTCACAACCATTTTATAGGAATATAAGGCAGATGAATCAACAAAAGTACTCTTACGAGTCATACTGTTTTGTAATACAAATCATACAAGCATGCTTTTATCTAAAGCAAAGTTGGGAAACAATTGTAAAAGGAAAATAATGAATTTTACAAACATTCTTTGGTTAAGTGTGAAAAGAGCATTCCTGTGCTTTTATTGAGCTATTTGAATTTAGCATATTTTGTCAAAAAGAGAAAAATGTTGTTACTCTAGCTTTAATACAGGCAGCAGAGGTTTAAATCTAAACTACAATATCTCATCTATTTCAAAGTAAAAAAAAGAACATCTTTATAAGATCAAATTCATTCTGATTGTACAGTAAAACTTCTTCTGCCCCAAGACCTGCAATATAGTCAGTCTGTCCATCCTCACTTTTTATTGGCAAACCGACTGAAGCCCTTCTTCTCCTTGTCTTTCTTGTCTTTCGCTGGCTCTGGTGTGGTGAGGGTGATAGAAGAGGAAGGAGGGGGCAGGCTGCGGGCCCGGACCCCTGCAGACCCTGAGGGTTCCGCCTCTTCCTGTGCCAGGGGCTTCACTGCTTTCTCTATGGCCTGGGTCCAACGCCCCAGTTCCTCCTGAAATAACCATACATTTACGTTGAATATATTTCAATGAATTTGGGTGTTGGGGTTAAGGTCCCCCCAATATTAACATTCGTAATAAATGTACAGATGTAATGCATTTACACACTCTTCCATGATTCCATTGCAGAAAGTGCCGGACGCTTATATTTCAAATGGTCCAACAGCTCTGAGATCTGTACTTTGATGACTTGTTGATTAACGGATATATTATGGAGAACTGTGTGAAGTCTGATATTTTGCCACAGTGGTCTATCGATTGGTCGGACCAGATCCTGTGTCAGTGATTGGGTTGGGGATCTGGGTCAGTGGTTGGGGATCTGGGTCAGTGGTTGGGGATCTGGGTCAGTGGATGGGGATCTGGGTCAGTGGATGGGGATCTGGGTCAGTGGTTGGGGATCTGGGTCAGTGATTGGGTTGGGGATCTGGGTCAGTGGATGGGGATCTGGGTCAGTGGTTGGGGATCTGGGTCAGTGGATGGGGATCTGGGTCAGTGGATGGGGATCTGGGTCAGTGGTTGGGGATCTGGGTCAGTGATTGGGTTGGGGATCTGGGTCAGTGGATGGGGATCTGGGTCAGTGGTTGGGGATCTGGGTCAGTGGTTGGGGATCTGGGTCAGTGGATGGGGATCTGGGTCAGTGGTTGGGGATCTGGGTCAGTGATTGGGTTGGGGATCTGGGTCAGTGGATGGGGATCTGGGTCAGTGGTTGGGGATCTGGGTCAGTGGTTGGGGATCTGGGTCAGTGGATGGGGATCTGGGTCAGTGATTGGGTTGGGGATCTGGGTCAGTGGATGGGGATCTGGGTCAGTGGTTGGGGATCTGGGTCAGTGGTTGGGGATCTGGGTCAGTGGTTGGGGATCTGGGTCAGTGGATGGGGATCTGGGTCAGTGGTTGGGGATCTGGGTCAGTGATTGGGTTGGGGATCTGGGTCAGTGATTGGGTTGGGGATCTGGGTCAGTGGTTGGGTTGGGGATCTGGGTCAGTGGTTGGGGATCTGGGTCAGTGGTTGGGGATCTGGGTCAGTGGTTGGGGATCTGGGTCAGTGGATGGGGATCTGGGTCAGTGATTGTGTTGGGGATCTGGGTCAGTGATTGGGTTGGGGATCTGGGTCAGTGATTGGTTGGGGATCTGGGTCAGTGATTGGGTTGGGGATCTGGGTCAGTGGTTGGGGATCTGGGTCAGTGGATGGGGATCTGGGTCAGTGATTGTGTTGGGGATCTGGGTCAGTGATTGGGTTGGGGATCTGGGTCAGTGATTGGGTTGGGGATCTGGGTCAGTGATTGGGGATCTGGGTCAGTGGTTGGGGATCTGGGTCAAGCTGCCGTGTCTTTACACAGCCTATTATTACCAGATAGGATACAGAATGTGTTTGATATTATATTGTAGAATAATGTAATATTGTATACAGTATGGATATTTTAAATGCATTACAGTGTTGTACTGTGGTGTGATTGTTAAACGTAAGTTTGGATATTTCATGTGTGTTAATGATTATATTCCAAAGTGCATTACTGCTGTAACCCTGTAATAAGAACCCATGACATTCTTGTGTGACAAAACCAGATAAATAAAATACATATCATAAAAAAAGAAGTGCGTGAAGAACCCACCTCGTCTTTACACTGGAACAGGTACTCACTACCATCACCCAGCCTAGACAGCAAGAGGGAAAACAATTCAGTTTAAACCAAACACGTGGTAAGAGAGTGTGAACTAAAATCAGCAAAAAAAAGAAACATCCTCTCACTGTCAACTGCGTTTATTTTCATGTAAAATATTTGTATGAACATAACAAGATTCAACAACAGAGACAAACGGAACAAGTTCCACAGACATGTGATTAACAGAAATGGAATAATGTGTCCCTGAACAAAGAGGGGGAGGTCAAAATCAAAAGTAACAGTCAGTATCTGGTGTGGCCACCAGCTGCATTAAGTGCTTCAGTGCATCTCCTCCTCATTGACTTCACCAGATTTGCCAGTTCTTGCTGTTAGATGTTACCCCGCTCTTCCACCAAGGCACCTGCACATTCCCAGACATTTCGTAGGTCCCAGACTTAGGTCCCAGACGTTCTCAATGGGATTGAGATCCGGGCTCTTCGCTGGCCATGGCAGAACATTGACAGTCCTGTATTGCAGGAAATAACGCACAGAACAAGCAGTATGGCTGGTGGCATTGTCATGCCGGAGGGTCAGGTCAGGATGAGCCTGCAGGAAGGGTACCACATGAGGGAGGAGGATGTCTTCCCTGTAACGCACAGCATTGAGATTGCCTGCAATGACAAGCTCAGTCCGATGATGCTGTGACACACCGCCCCAGACCATGACGGACCCTCCACCTCCAAATCCATCCTGCTCCAGAGTACGGGCCTCGGTGTAACGCTCATTACTTCGATGATAAACGCAAGTCTGACCATATCCCCTGGTGAGACAAAACCGCAACACTTCAGTGAAGAACACTTTTTGCCAGTCCTGTCTGGTCCAGCGACGGTGGGTTTGTGCCCATAGGCAACATTGTTGCCGGTGATGTCTGGTGAGGACCTGCCTTGCAACAGCCTTACAAGCCCTCAGTCCAGCCTCTCTCAGCCTATTGCGGACAGTCTGAGCACTGATGGAGGGATTGTGCGTTCCTTGTATAACTTGGGCAGTTGTTGTTGCCATCCTGTACCTGTCCCACAGGTGTGATGTTCGGATACACTGCGAGGACGATCAGCTGTCCGTCATGTCTCCCTGTAGCACTGTCTTAGACGTCTCTCAGTACGGACATTGCAATGTATTGCCCTGGCCACATCTGCAGTCATGCCTCCTTGCAGCATGCCTAAGGCACATTCACGCAGATGAACAGGGACCCTGGGCATCTTTATTTTGGTGTTTTTCAGAGTCAGTAGAAAGGCCTCTTTAGTGTCCTACGTTTTCATAACTGTGACCTTAATTGTCTACCGTCTGTAAGCTGTTAGTGTCTTAACGACTGTTCCACAGGTGCATGTTCATGGGAAACAGTGTTTAAACCCTCTACAGTGAAGATCTGTGAAGTCCTTTGGATTTTTACAAATGATCTTTGAAAGCCAGGGTCCTGAAAAAGGGACATTTCTTTTTTTGCGTACACTAAAACACTAACGTTCCTCACCTCAGTATGAATACATGCTTCTTCTTCTTGTAGTTGTTCAGGACTTCCCATTTGGCGTTGCCGAGCGACAGAGGGTCCTCTCCGTGGTAGGTGGAGCCATGGCCGAAGCTCTTGGCGTCCTTATAGACAGACAGCTGACCAGGCTTCAGCACACAGTACAGGTTGTTCCAGGACCTGTGAGAGGACAGGAGCACAGACATATTTTGATGGAAAACACCTTAAGCAGATACATACGCAACCCAAGCTTACCCAAAACTATTTGAATTATTTGGAGGTAGTATCATGAGCTATCCTTTACATCCTACCTACTGTAATTGGAGGGAGTACCTACTTTCATTACCCCAAACTATACAAAATACCTGGCAAAATGTGCAGCCTTAATTCTACGCAAATCAACCATTTTAAGCCTAACCATAGCAACAATAACCGTGCTCTTTAAGGCTGTGAGTGTCTCTACCTGTTGGAAGCCTTCTTCCCAGCAGCCTCTAGATCGTGTTTCCGTCCCAGCATGCCCTCCTGCAGCACAGCCTTAGGGCTGAGAGGGTCAGCAGGTAGGGTGGCGGCCCGGGGCTCCCCATCCCTGGGGGTCTGTCCTGACACAGAGGCATCCAGCAGCTCCAGAGAGCTAGCATCCTGCATCTCAGAGACCATGGGCACCGTAGAGTCACCCGCTGTTCCCTCCAACTGACCCAAACTGGGCTCCACCTCCACTGCTCCAGAGGCAGACTGGGGAAGAGAATTGAGTATGATATATTTACAATCAATTTTAACGTACATATAGGAAAGAGAAATAGGCCTGGATTCAATCAGATTTAGCGGTAATCAGCATTAATCAGCATTGGCCGACATTCCGCATACCAGATGTTTTGGAGGTGTAACTGCTGTATGAGCTGACCAATCGGTGAGCGGCTGCTCTTGTGTGTCACAAACCACTCCCTTTCTTTACTATCCCTACTGCGTTAGAAATTCAGAAATGCCACTAGAAAGTGTTGGCTCTATGTTTGAAATGACCCCTTTCCGTAAACCTTTACTATAAAGATCTTTGTAAAGGGTTTATAAAGGGTTTGTAATTACATTATTAATGGTTATTTAATCATTTGTAAATGAATTATAAACCATTAATAAATGGGTTATAACGAATTGGTCAAAATAGTGCAATAGCCAGTCAGTGCTTGCCAAAATAGTGAGCCACTATTTACCTCCAGCTATTAACCCTTTATAAATGCCCTTACAAATGTGTATTATAGTGAACCCTTATTTATCATGATGCAAACTTATTTGAAATGGTTATACAGTTCAAAAATATATATTTTCTCACTTTTGGTTGTGATGCATTGTTGCCCTGACCCAGGAAGAGACATTATTGGTTTTCAGACTAATGGTCAACTCAAATGATGTGTTTTGCTTTGTCTTGTTTTGATGTCGTTTGAAACAAAATATTATTTAAGGCAAGTCAGTAAAAAACGAATTCTTAGTTACAATGAAGGCCTTCCAAAAGGCTGCGTTCAAAAATAAAAAATATAGGACAAAAACACACATTATGACAAGAGAGACACCACAACACTACAAAAAGAGAGACCGAAGACAAAATCACAGCATGGCAGCAACACATGATGACAACACAGCATGGTAGCAAGACCACATGACAACACAGCATGGTAGCAAGACCACATGACAACACAGCATGGTAGCAAGACCACATGACAACACAGCATGGCAGCAAGACCACATGACAACACAGCATGGCAGCAACACATGACAACACAGCATGGCAGCAACACATGACAACACAGCATGGCAGCAACACATGACAACACAGCATGGCAGCAACACATGATGACAACACAGCATGGTAGCAAGACCACATGACAACACAGCATGGTAGCAAGACCACATGACAACACAGCATGGCAGCAAGACCACATGACAACACAGCATGGCAGCAACACATGACAACACAGCATGGCAGCAACACATGACAACACAGCATGGCAGCAACACATGACAACACAGCATGGCAGCAACACATGACAACACAGCATGGCAGCAACACATGACAACACAGCATGGTAGCAAGACCACATGACAACACAGCATGGTAGCAAGACCACATGACAACACAGCATGGCAGCAACACCACATGACAACACAGCATGGCAGCAACACATGACAACACAGCATGGCAGCAACACATGACAACACAGCATGGTAGCAAGACCACATGACAACAGAGCATGGTAGCAAGACCACATGACAACACAGCATGGTAGCAAGACCACATGACAACACAGCATGGTAGCAAGACCACATGACAACACAGCATGGTAGCAAGACCACATGACAACACAGCATGGTAGCAAGACCACATGACAACACAGCATGGTAGCAAGACCACATGACAACACAGCATGGTAGCAAGACCACATGACAACACAGCATGGTAGCAAGACCACATGACAACACAGCATGGTAGCAAGACCACATGACAACACAGCTTGGTACCAAGACCACATGACAACACAGCTTGGTAGCAAGACCACATGACAACACAGCATGGTAGCAAGACCAAATGACAACAACATGGAAGCAACACCACATGACAACAACATGGAAGCAACACAACATGGCAGCAGCACAACATGGTAGCAGCACAAAACATTATTGGGCACAGACAACACAAAAGCAAGAAGTTAGAGACAACATTACATGAAGCGAAGCAGCCACAACTGTCAGTAAGAGTGTCCATGCTAGCTGCAGCGAACTGAAAAGAGGAGCGACCCAGGGATATGTGCGCTTTGGGGACCGTTAACAGAATGTGACTGGCAGAACGGGTGTTGTATGTGGAGGATGAGTGCTGCAGTATGTATCTCAGATAGGGTGGAGTGAGGTCTAAGAGGTTTTTATAAATAAGCATCAACCAGTGGGTCTTGCGACAGGTAAACAGAGATGTCCAGTTTACAGAGGAGTATAGAGTTCAGTGATGTGTCCTTGCAAAGACGGGCATATATTGGTAGATGGGAGGACATTTTAAAAAGCAGACATTGAATATCCCTTTGAGCATAGTGAAGTTACTAATTACACTTTGTATTGTGCACCAACCCCCAGTCACTACAAAGATACAGACATCCTTCCTAACTCAGTTGCCGGAGAGGAAGGAAACCGCTCAGGGATTTCACCATGAAGCAAATGGTGACCTTAAAACAGTTAGAGTTTAATGGCTGTGATAGGAGAAAACTCAGGATGGATCTACAACATTATAGTTACTCCACAATACTAACCTAAATGACAGAGTGAAAAGAAATACATATATTTGCAATAAGGCACTAAAGTAAAACTGCAAAAAATGTGGCAAAGTAATTAACTTTATGTCCTGAATGCAACGTGTTATGTTTGGGGCAAATCCAACAAAACACATCACGGAGTACCACGCTGCATGGTGGTGGCTGCATGATGTTATGGGTATGCTTGTCATAGGACAAAAAGAAAACGAATAGCACTTAGCACAGGAAAAATCAGAGGAAAACTAGTTTGTGTAGCTGTGTAGGGTTAAAAAATAATAATAATTTGCAAATATTGTAAAATCCAGGTGTGAACTTAGACTGTAACACAACA
This sequence comes from Oncorhynchus keta, assembly GCF_023373465.1. Classification (NCBI taxonomy): domain Eukaryota; kingdom Metazoa; phylum Chordata; class Actinopteri; order Salmoniformes; family Salmonidae; genus Oncorhynchus; species Oncorhynchus keta. The sequence goes on along the minus strand of NC_068455.1, from coordinate 15,035,011 downwards.
AAATGTGGAATAAGTCAAGGGGTGTGAATACCAAGTCTAAGTCATTAATAAATGGTCAGTAGGCTTTCACTTTCTTTAAATGTATCTTTTCAGCAGTTAGCAATGTTGGTAACTCATTTGTTAATAGCCAGTGGATTGCCACTTTAAAATAAGGTATTGTTTTAGCAGTTATAAATGTTGATAACTCAGTTCTAAATGTTTTGTCTGTCACTTTAAAAATATGGTACAGTATACTTTTAGCAGTTATACATGTGGGTAAATCATTTATAGATGATTTGAGAGTTCAGTCAGAGCTTAGATATACTTATAGGCATTAATGGGTCCTTAACCTCTCTGGGATCGTTCGGGATGCTAGCGTCCCACCTCGCCAACAGCCAGTGAAAGTGCAGGACTCCAAATTCAAAACAACATAAATCTCATAAATAAAATTCCTCAACCATACAAGTATTTTAAACCATTTTAAAGATACACTTCTCGTTAATCCAACCACAGTGTCCGATTTCAAAAAAGCTTTTCGGCGAAAGCAGAACATATCCTTATGTTAGGTCAGCAACTAGTCACAGAAAGCATTCAGCCATTTTCCAACCAAAGAGAGGTGTCACAAAAAGCAGAAATATAGATAAAATTAATCACTAACCTTTGATGATCTTCATCAGATGACACTCCCAGGACCCAATGTTACACAATACATGTATGTTTTGTTCGATGAAGTTCATATTTATATCCAAAAATCTCAGTTTACATTGGCGCCATGTTCAGAAATGCCTCCAAAACATCCGGAGAAATTGCAAAGAGCCACATCAAATAACAGAAATACTTATCATAAACTTTGTTGAAAGATACATGTTTTACATAGAATTAAAGATAAACTTGTTCTTAATGCAACCGCTGTGTCAGATTTCAAAAAAGCTTTTCGGCAAAAGCACAATATTCAATAATCTGAGAACAGTGTTCAGCCACAAAGCAAGCCATACAGTTTCCCGCCAAGTTGTGGAGTCAGCAAAAGTCATAAATAGCATTATAAATCTTCCCTTACCTTTTCTGATCTTCATCGGAATGCACTCCCAGGACTCCCACAAGAATTGTTTCTTTTGTTCGATTACGTCCATATTTATGTCCAAATACCTCCGTTTTGTTTGCGAGTTTCGTTCACTATTCCAAAGGCACAATGCAAGAGCGCAAAATCCAGACGAAAAGTCAAAAGAGTTCCATTACAGTTTGTAGAAACATGTCAAACGATGTTTACAGTCAACCTTGGGGTCTTTTTATAATAAATCTTCAATAATATTCCAACCGGACAATAGAGTATCATTAGAGGAAAAAGAAGGAACGGCGCGCCCGTGTGACCGCGCAGTAAACAACTGATTGGCCACAGCCTAGTCCACTTGTTGAAACAGCTCTTATTCGACACCCTTCCACAATAAAAGCCTCAAACAACTTTCTAAAGACTGTTGACATCTGCTGGAAGCCTTGGGAAGTGCAATCTGGCCCCATAGACACAGCATATTGGATAGGCAATCATTTAAATGAAACAACAAACCTCAGATTTCCCACTTCCTGGTTGGATTTGTCTCAGGTTTTCGCCTGCCATATCAGTTCTGTTATACTCACAGACATCATTCAAACAGTTTTAGAAACTTTGGAGTGTTTTCTATCCAATACTACTAATAATATGCATATATTAGCATCTGGGACAGAGTAGCAGGCAGTTTACCTTATTCATCCAAGCTACTCAATACTGCCCCCCTGTCACCAAGAAGTTAAATCCTCAAAAAGTTATACATCTGCACTATTGAGAGCATCCTGACTGGTTGCATCACCACCTGGTATGGCAACTTCAATGTGCTACAGAGGGTAGTGCATTCGGCACAGTACGTCACTGGGGCCAATCTTCCTGCCATCCAGGACCTCTATACCAGGCGGTGTCAGAGGAAGGCCCTAAAAATTGTCAAAGACTCCAGCCACCCAGGGCCTCTCAAGTGGCGCAGTAGTCTAATGCATCGCAGTGCCACTAGAGATTCTGGCTTTGAGTCCACGGGAGACCCATGGTGCGGCGCACAATTTGTCCAGCGTCGTCCGGGTAAGGGGAGGGTTTGGCCGGCAGGGATGTCCTTGTCCCATCGCACACTAGCGACTCCTGTGGTGGGCCAGGAGCTGTGAACGCTGACACGGTCGCCAGGTGTACGGTGTTTACTCTGAGACATTGGTGTGGCTGGCTTCTGGGTTAAGTGGGCATTATGTCAAGAAGCAGTGCGGCTTTGTTTGGGTTGTGTTTTGGAGGACGCATGTCTCTCGACCTTCGCCTCTCCCTCAACCGTACGGGAGTTGCAGCGATGAGACAATACTGTAACCACCAATTGGATACCATGAAATTGGGGAGAAAAAGGGGTAAAAGTTTTTTTTTTTAATTAAGACTCCAGCCACCCAAGTCATAGACTGTTCTCCCTGCTACCGCACGGCAAGTCTAGGTCTAAAAGGCTCCTTAACAACTTCTACCCCCAAGCCATAATACTGCTGAACAGCTTCTACCCCCAAGCCATAAGACTGCTGAACAGCTTCTACCCCCAAGCTATTAGACTGCTGAACAGCTTCTACTCTCAAGCCATTAGACTGCTGAACAGCTTCTACCCCCAAGCCATAATACTGCTGAACAGCTTCCACCCCCAAGCCATCAGACTGCTGAACAGCTTCTACCCCCAAAGCCATAAGACTGCTGAACAGCTTCTACCCCCAAGCCATAAGACTGCTGAACAGCTTCTACCCCCAAGCTATAAGACTGCTGAACAGCTTCTACCCCAAGCCATAAGACTGCTGAACAGCTTCTACCCCCAAGCCATAAGACTGCTGAACAGCTTCTACCCCCAAGCCATAAGACTGCTGAACAGCTTCTACCCCCAAGCTATAAGACTGCTGAACAGCTTCTACCCCAAGCCATAAGACTGCTGAACAGCTTCTACCCCCAAGCCATAAGACTGCTGAACAGCTTCTACCACAAGCCACAAGACTGCTGAACAGCTTCTACCCCCAAGCCATAATACTGCTGAACAGCTTCTACCCCCAAAGCCATAAGACTGCTGAACAGCTTCTACCCCCAAGCTGTTAGACTGCTGAACAGCTTCTACCCCCAAGCCATAATACTGCTGAACAGCTTCTACCCCCAAGCCATCAGACTGCTGAACAGCTTCTACCCCCAAGCCATAAGACTGCTGAACAGCTTCTACCCCCAAGCCAAGCCATAATACTGCTGAACAGCTTCTACCCCCAAGCCATAAGACTGCTGAACAGCTTCTACCCCCAAGCCATAAGACTGCTGAACAGCTTCTACCCCCAAACCATCAGACTACTGAACAGCTTCTACCCCCAAGCTATTAGACTGCTGAACAGCTTCTACCCCCAAGCCATCAGACTGCTGAACAGCTTCTACCCCCAAGCCATAATACTGCTGAACAGCTTCTAACCCCAAGCCATAAGACTGCTGAACAGCTTCTAACCCCAAGCCATCAGACTGCTGAACAGCTTCTACCCCCAAGCTATAAGACTGCTGAACAGCTTCTACCCCAAGCCACAAGACTGCTGAACAGCTTCTACCCCCAAGCCACAAGACTGCTGAACAGCTTCTACCCCCAAGCCACAAGACTGCTGAACAGCTTCTACCCCCAAGCCACAAGACTGCTGAACAGCTTCTACCCCCAAGCCATAATACTGCTGAACAGCTTCTACCCCCAAAGCCATAAGACTGCTGAACAGCTTCTACACCCAAGCTGTTAGACTGCTGAACAGCTTCTACCCCCAAGCCATAATACTGCTGAACAGCTTCTACCCCCAAGCCATCAGACTGCTGAACAGCTTCTACCCCCAAGCCATAAGACTGCTGAACAGCTTCTACCCCAAGCCATAAGACTGCTGAACAGCTTCTACCCCCAAAGCCATAAGACTGCTGAACAGCTTCTACCCCAAACCATCAGACTGCTGAACAGCTTCTACCCCCAAGCTATTAGACTGCTGAACAGCTTCTACCCCAAGCCATAAGACTGCTGAACAGCTTCTACCCCCAAACCATCAGACTGCTGAACAGCTTCTACCCCCAAGCCATAATACTGCTGAACAGCTTCTACCCCCAAGCCATAATACTGCTGAACAGCTTCTACCCCCAAGCCATCAGACTGCTGAACAGCTTCTACCCCCAAGCCACAAGACTGCTGAACAGCTTCTACCCCCAAGCCACAAGACTGCTGAACAGCTTCTACCCCCAAGCCATAATACTGCTGAACAGCTTCTACCCCAAAGCCATAAGACTGCTGAACAGCTTCTACCCCCAAGCTGTTAGACTGCTGAACAGCTTCTACCCCCAAGCCATAATACTGCTGAACAGCTTCTACCCCCAAGCCATCAGACTGCTGAACAGCTTCTACCCCCAAGCCATAAGACTGCTGAACAGCTTCTACCCCCAAGCCATAATACTGCTGAACAGCTTCTACCCCAAGCCATAAGACTGCTGAACAGCTTCTACCCCCAAAGCCATAAGACTGCTGAACAGCTTCTACCCCAAACCATCAGACTGCTGAACAGCTTCTACCCCCAAGCTATTAGACTGCTGAACAGCTTCTACCCCCAAGCCATAAGACTGCTGAACAGCTTCTACCCCCAAACCATCAGACTGCTGAACAGCTTCTACCCCCAAGCCATAATACTGCTGAACAGCTTCTACCCCCAAGCCATAATACTGCTGAACAGCTTCTACCCCCAAGCCATCAGACTGCTGAACAGCTTCTACCCCCAAGCCATAATACTGCTGAACAGCTTCTAACCCCAAGCCATAAGACTGCTGAACAGCTTCTACCCCCAAGCCATAAGACTGCTGAACAGCTTCTACCCTCAAGCCATCAGACTGCTGAACAGCTTCTACCCCCAAGCTATAAGACTGCTGAACAGCTTCTACCCCAAGCCACAAGACTGCTGAACAGCTTCTACCCCAAAGCTATAAGACTGCTGAACAGCTTCTACCCCAAGCCATAAGACTGCTGAACAGCTTCTACCCACAAGCCATAAGACTGCTGAACAGCTTCTACCCCCAAGCCATAAGACTGCTGAACATATTTTCTACCCCAAGCTATAAGACTGCTGAACAGCTTCTACCCCCAAGCCATAAGACTGCTGAACAGCTTCTACCCCCAAGCTATAAGACTGCTGAACAGCTTCTACCCCAAGCCATAAGACTGCTGAACAGCTTCTACCCCAAGCCATAAGACTGCTGAACAGCTTCTACCCCAAAGCTATAAGACTGCTGAACAGCTTCTACCCCAAGCCATAAGACTGCTGAACAGCTTCTACCCACAAGCCATAAGACTGCTGAACAGCTTCTACCCCCAAGCCATAAGACTGCTGAACAGCTTCTACCCCCAAGCTATAAGACTGCTGAACAGCTTCTACCCCCAAGCCATAAGACTGCTGAACAGCTTCTACCCCCAAGCTATAAGACTGCTGAACAGCTTCTACCCCAAGCCATAAGACTGCTGAACAGCTTCTACCCCAAGCCATAAGACTGCTGAACAGCTTCTACCCCCAAGCCATAAGACTGCTGAACAGCTTCTACCCCAAGCTATAAGACTGCTGAACAGCTTCTACCCCCAAGCCATAAGACTGCTGAACAGCTTCTACCCCCAAGCCATAAGACTGCTGAACAGCTTCTACCCCCAAGCTATAAGACTGCTGAACAGCTTCTACCCCCAAGCCATAAGACTTCTGAACAGCTTCTACCCCCAAGCCATAAGACTGCTGAACAGTTAATCATATGGCTACCCAGACAATTTACATGAACCCCCTTTTTGTGCTGCTGCTACTCACTGTTTATTATCTATGCACAGTCACTTTACCCCTCCCTACATGTACACATTACCTCAATTACATCAACTAACCCGTATCCCTGCACATTGACCCTTTCAACCCTGTGTATAGCCTCATTATTGTTACTTTCTTTTTAACTTTAGTTTATTTAGCAAATATTTTCTTACTCTGCATGGTTGGTTAGGGGCTTGTAAGTAAGCATTTCACAGTAAGGTGAAATGCATTCAGTGAGTGTGAAAAATACCATTTGATTTGATTTGACTACATAACACGAGAGAAGATTCAACACTTTATTAAACCTGTTCAGTCAATGAATGGTGGGTATGAAGACCAACGCATTAAACGTTGTGTGAGAGGATACCTCTCACAATGGTATTATGGTCACCATTTCACACCAGTGCGTTGATTATACTTGGGCTATCACAATCACAGAGAAGTGATTGTGTTGATATAATCTGGTAAGGGGTAACCTGTTAGGAATGCTGATTGAATAATGCCCTGGATGTACAGTACATTTGGCTAGGGCGTTAGGGTTTCATGTTAGGAATGCTGATTGAATAATGCCCTGGATGTACAGTACATTTGGCTAGGGCGTTAGGGTTTCATGTTAGGAATGGTGATTGAATAATGCCCTGGATGTACAGTACATTTGGCTAGGGCGTTAGGGTTTCATGTACCTCTTCCGTACCAATTCATCACACCCAAACATGAGAAAATAACTTGTTCAACTGTGCAACTATTGAAAATAAGGTTGCAAGATGATACATAAACATTCATCTTATGATCATTTATAAGTGCATTTATAAATGGTTAATAACTGGAGATTATTGGCTCATTACTTGGCAAACACTGACTGGTTATTGCAATGTTTTGACCAATGCCATATAACGTTTTTATTCATGTTTTTCAAATGCATTTACACATGATTTAAAAAAATGGTTAATAATGTAATTATAACCCCTTTATAAATCCTTTATAAATGAACCTTTTTGTAAAGTGTTAGCCTCATTCAGGGGTGGGCAACTCCAGTCCCCGGGGGCCTGATTGGTGTAACAGTTTTGCCCGAGCCACAGCTAACACACCTGACTCCAATAATCAACTAATCATGTTCTTACGTTTAAAATGTAATGAATTTAATCCGCTGTGTTTGCTAGGGATGGCGAAAAAGTCTGTCTAATTTGAGTGGATGAATTTCTAACGTGGCTGCATGGAATTTGTCAGATTATAGTCAGGTGTGGTTTCATTGCATCCAATGGCAGTGTCCGCAATAAGGTAGCACAAAGAGACGCTTGTGGATTTGACAACTCCAATGCAGTTGCACCTCTGACACTGCCAAAACAACAGATGTCATTCTGATTAAATCTAGCCCATGATACCCTTATGTATGCCATTCATGGACAGAGAGAGAAAGATAGGGGAACTCATGGACAGAGAGAGAAAGATAGGGAACTCATGGACAGAGAGAGTAAGATAGGGGAACTCATGGACAGAGAGAGAAAGATAGGGGAACTCATGGACAGAGAGAGAAAGATAGGGGAACTCATGCACAGAGAGAGAAAGATAGGGGAACTCATGGACAGAGAGAGAAAGATAGGGGAACTCATGCACAGAGAGAGAAAGATAGGGGAACTCATGGACAGAGAGAGAAAGATAGGGGAACTCATGCACAGAGAGAGAAAGATAGGGGAACTCATGGACAGAGAGAGAAAGATAGGGGAACTCATGGACAGAGAGAGAAAGATAGGGGAACTCATGGAC
>NC_068455.1:14644909-14717409 GCF_023373465.1 Oncorhynchus keta | reverse complement strand
GGTATGGAAGTGGAGAAGGGAGGAGCAATATAGAGAGAAGGAGGGAGATAAGGAGGGATAGAGAGATGGGGTAGGGAGGTGGTGAAAAGGGAAGAGGAGAGATAGGGAGAGAAGGAGGGGGAGAGAGAAAGAGGGGGAGAATGAGGTATTGAAAGAGGAGTAGGGAGGTGGAGAAGAGAGGAGAGGTAGGGAGAGGAGTGAGTGAGTGAAAGGGGGGTAGAGAGGTGAAGAATGGAGGAGATAAGGGAGAAAAGGAGGGAGAGAAGGAGGGAGAGAAGGAGAGAGAGAAGGAGCTCTAGTATACAAAACCTTAATGAACAAGTCAAAGGTGGTGTGGTGTGGTGTGTGGTGTTGTCTGGTGTGGTGGTGTTGTCTGGTGTGGTGTGGTGTGGTGTGTGGTGTTGTCTGGTGTGGTGGTGTTGTCTGGTGTGGTGTGGTGGTGTCTGGTCTGGTGTGGTGGTGTTGTCTGGTGTGGTGGTGTTGTCTGGTGTGGTGTGGTGTTGTCTGGTGTGGTGTGGTGTTGTCTGGTGTGGTGTTGTGTTGTCTGGTGTGGTGTGGTGGTGTTGTCTGGTGTGGTGTGGTGGTGTTGTCTGGTGTGGTGTGGTGTTGTCTGGTGTGGTGTGGTGTTGTCTGGTGTGGTGTTGTGTTGTCTGGTGTGGTGTGGTGGTGTTGTCTGGTGTGGTGTGGTGTTGTCTGGTGTGGTGTGGTGTTGTCTGGTGTGGTGTGGTGTTGTGTGGTGTGGTGTGGTGGTGTTGTCTGGTGTGGTGGTGTTGTCTGGTGTGGTGGTGTTGTCTGGTGTGGTGTGGTGTTGTCTGGTGTGGTGTGGTGTTGTGTGGTGTGGTGTGGTGGTGTTGTCTGGTGTGGTGTGGTGTTGTCTGGTGTGGTGTGGTGTTGTCTGGTGTGGTGTGGTGTTGTGTGGTGTGGTGTGGTGGTGTTGTCTGGTGTGGTGGTGTTGTCTGGTGTGGTGGTGTTGTCTGGTGTGGTGTGGTGTTGTCTGGTGTGGTGTGGTGTTGTGTGGTGTGGTGTGGTGGTGTTGTCTGGTGTGGTGTGGTGTTGTCTGGTGTGGTGTGGTGTTGTCTGGTGTGGTGTGGTGTTGTGTGGTGTGGTGTGTGGTGTGGTGTTGTCTGGTGTGGTGTGTGGTGTGGTGTTGTCTGGTGTGGTGTGTGGTGTGGTGTTGTCTGGTGTGGTGTGTGGTGTGGTGTTGTCTGGTGTGGTGTGTGGTGTGGTGTGGTGTTGTCTGGTGTGGTGTGTGGTGTGGTGTTGTCTGGTGTGGTGTGTGGTGTGGTGTTGTCTGGTGTGGTGTGTGGTGTGTGGTGTGTGGTGTTGTCTGGTGTGGTGGTGTTGTCTGGTGTGGTGTGTGGTGGTGTTGTCTGGTGTGGTGTGTGGTGTGTGGTGTGTGGTGTTGTCTGGTGTGGTGGTGTTGTCTGGTGTGGTGGTGTTGTCTGGTGTGGTGGTGTTGTCTGGTGTGGTGTGTGGTGTTGTCTGGTGTGGTGTGTGGTGTTGTCTGGTGTGGTGTGTGGTGTGTGGTGTTGTCTGGTGTGGTGGTGTTGTCTGGTGTGGTGGTGTTGTCTGGTGTGGTGGTGTTGTCTGGTGTGGTGTGGTGTTGTCTGGTGTGGTGTGGTGTGTGGTGTGGTGTGATGGTGTGTGGTGTTGTCTGGTGTGGTGTGTGATTGTGTGGTGTTGTCTGGTGTGGTGTGGTGTGTGATTGTGTGGTGGTGTGGTGTGTGGTGATGTGGTGTGTGATGGTGTGTGGTGTGGTGTTGTCTGGTATGGTGTGTGATTGTGTGGTGGTGTGGTGTGTGGTGGTGTGGTGTGGTGGTGTGTGATGTGGTGGTGTGTGATGTGGTGGTGTGTGGTGTGGTGGTGTGTGGTGTGGTGGTGTGATGGTGTGTGGTGGTGTGGTGGTGTGTGATGTGGTGGTGTGTGGTGTGGAGGTGTGGTGGTGTGTGGTGGTGTGGTGTGTGATGGTGTGTGGTGTGGTGGTGTGGTGTGGTGGTGTGTGATGTGGTGGTGTGTGGTGGTGTGGTGTGTGATGGTGTGTGGTGTGGTGGTGTGATGGTGTGATGGTGGTGTGTGGTGATGTGGTGGTGTGTGGTGTGGTGTGTGATTGTGTGGTGGTGTGTGGTGGTGTGGTGGTGTGTGGTGGTGTGTGGTGTTGTCTGGTGTGGTGTGTGATTGTGTGGTGTGTGGTGTTGTATGGTGTGGTGTGTGATTGTGTGGTGGTGTGGTGTGTGATTGTGTGGTGTGTGGTGTTGTCTGGTGTGGTGTGTGATTGTGTGGTGGTGTGGTGTGTGATTGTGTGGTGGTGTGGTGGTGTGGTGTGTGATGGTGTGTGGTGTGGTGTGTGGTGTGTGGTGTGATGGTGTTGTCTGATGTGGTGTGGTGTGTGGTGTGGTGGTGTGATGGTGTGTGATGGTGTCTGGTGTGCTGTTGTCTGGTGGGGTGTGTGATTGTGTGGTGGTGTGGTGGTGTGTGGTGGTGTGGTGGTGGTGGTGTGGTGGTGTGTGGTGTGGTGGTGTGGTGTGGTGGTGAGTGGTGTGGTGTGGTGGTGTGATGGTGTGTGGTGGTGGTGTGGTGTGGTCTGTGGTGGTGTGGTGTGTGGTGGTGTGGTGGTGTGTGGTAGTGTGGTGTGTGGTGGTGGTGTGGTGGTGTGTGGTGGTGTGGTGTGTGATTGTGTGGTGGTGTGTGGTGGTGTGTGGTGGTGTCTGGTGTGGTGTGTGATTGTGTGGTGTGTGGTGTTGTCTGGTGTGGTGTGTGATTGTGTGGTGTGTGGTGTTGTCTGGTGTGGTGTGTGATTGTGTGGTGGTGTGGTGTGTGATTGTGTGGTGTGTGGTGTTGTATGGTGTGGTGTGTGATTGTGTGGTGGTGTGGTGTGTGATGGTGTGTGGTGTGTGGTGTGTGGTGTGATGGTGTGTGGTGTTGTCTGATGTGGTGTGGTGTGTGGTGTGGTGGTGTGGTGGTGTGTGATGGTGTCTGGTGTGCTGTTGTCTGGTGGGGTGTGTGATTGTGTGGTGTGTGGTGTTGTCTGGTGTGGTGTGTGATTGTGTGGTGGTGTGGTGTGTGATTGTGTGGTGGTGTGGTGTGTGATGGTGTGTGGTGTGGTGTGGTGGTGTGATGGTGTGTGGTGGTGGTCTGTGGTGGTGTGGTGTGTGGTGGTGTGGTCTGTGGTGGTGTGGTAGTGTGGTGGTATGGTGTGATGGTGGTGTGGTGTGTGATGGTGTCTGGTGTGCTGTTGTCTGGTGTGGTGTGGTGGTGTGATGGTGTGGTGTGTGATGGTGTGTGGTGTGGTGGTGTGGTGGTTTGTGATGTGGTGGTGTGTGGGGTGGTGTGGTGTGGTGGTGTGGTGGTGTGTGGTGGTGTGGTGTGGTGGTGTGATGGTGTGGTGGTGTGATGGTGGTGTGTGGTGGTGGTGTGTGGTGGTGTGATGGTGTGGTGGTGTGCTGGTGTGTGGTGGTGGTGTGATGGTGGTGTGGTGGTGTGTGGTGGTGTGGTGTGTGGTGGTGAGTGGTGTGGTGGTGAGTGGTGTGGTGTGGTGGTGTGATGGTGTGTGGTGTGGTGTGTGGTGGTGTGGTGGTGTAGTGGTGTGTGGTGGTGTGGTGGGTGCGTGCGTGTGTGCATGCGTGCGTGAGTGTGCTCGTAGAGCTTGGTAGATGTTTGCATTTTAAACACACACTTCATATACTGTAGGTTCAATTGTGTGTGTTTTAACTGTTCTCTGGACCTAGGCGGGGTGTGCAACATGTTGTAATCATTACACAAGCCTGACAGGGCTGGCCCGAAACGGGCTCAAAACACTCCCTGTCTCTTTGGCAAAGACATTTGTGACGACACCACACCGTAATCGCTGTAGCCACAAGCCAATTCAACTCCTACGCTGTCCTAGATTGTCTGTTAGAGACTGTAACCAACAAACACACAGTAGCTGTGATCACATGGGTAGAAGCATGGTTACTAGGCTGTAGTAAAGGCCAACTGCAGCCTAACCCAAGAACAGAGGTGTGATCAATGCTGCCGTGATTGTGTAATTGTTGTGTAATCTGTGAGATGCAGGGCTTCCTTGCAAAATAGACCTTGGTCTCAATGGGACTCCCTGTTAAAATTAAAATAAAGGTCAAATAAATATTTAAACGTTGTGGAAATATGTAATGATATAGAGCTGAGTCTGTGTTCTACATGTAAGATAATTATTATTATTATTTAACTAGGCAAGTCAGTTAAAAACAAATTCTTATTTACATTTACAGCCTACCCCGGCCAAACCCGGCGACGCTGGGCCAATTGTGTGCTGCCCTATGGGACTCCCAATCAGGGCCGGATAAGGAAAGCCTGGATTCAAACCAGAGACTGTAGTGACACCTCTTACACTGAGATGCAGTGCCTTGGACCGCTGCGCCACTTGGGAGCCCATCTTTATTCTGCATGATATATTTCTGCCTGAGTGTTCCACAACATTGTGCCCTGCTGAACGCAGCCTAGGCCAGGAGGATGTCTTCAATCATCTATAGAAATGATGGAACCTCTTTGATCATTTATCAGCTAAAGGTTCCCTGTAATTCAGGTGGAACCGGTAGGAGGGTCAGATAATATTTCAAGAGCTAATTACAAAGAAGTCAGTCAGCTGATATCCCTCCCCTCCTTTCCTCTCCCACCTCCCACCTCCCCATCCCCTTCCCTCCTGTCCTCTCTCTCTCCCCCCCTCTCCCCTCCCCCTCCCTTCCCCTCCCTTCCCTCCCTTCCCCACCTCTCACGTCTGTAGCCATAAAGTGCTTTAAAAAGATGGTCATGGCTCACATTAAAACCATCATGCCAGAAACACTAGACCCAATCCAATTTGCGTACCACCCCAACAGATCCACTGATAATATCATCTCAAACGCACTTCACACTGCCCTTTCTCACCTGGACAAAAGGAACACCTATATGAGAATGCTATTCATTGACTACAGCTCAGCGTTCAACACTATAGTGCCCTCAAAGCTCATCACTAAGCTAAGGACCCTGGGACTAAACACCTCCCTCTGCAACTGGATCCTGGACATCCTGACGGGCCTCCCCCAGGTGGTAAGTGCAGGCAACAACACATCTGCCACGCTGATCCTCAACACTGGGGCCCCTCAGGGGTGCGTGCTTAGTCCTCTCCTGTATCAAATCAAATCAAATTGTATTGGTCACATACACATGGTTAGCAGATGTTAATGCGAGTGTAGCAAAATGCTTGTGCTTGTGCTTCTTGTACTCTGTTCACCCACAACTGCGTGGCCAAGCATGACCTGACGACACAACAGTGGTAGAGCTGATCACTGACAAGGATGAGACAGCCTATAGGAAGGAGGTCAGAGACCTGGCAGTGTGGTGCCAGGACCATAACCTCTCCCTCAATGTGAGCAAGACAAAGGAGCTAATCGTAGACTATAGAAAAAGGAGGTTCAAACAGGCCCCCATTAACATCGACGGGGCTGAAGTGGAGCGGATCGAGAGTTTCAAGTTCCTTGGTGTCCACACCATCAACAAACTATCATGATCCAAAACATACGAACAGATTTATGAAAAGGGCACGACAACACCTTTTCCCTCTCAGGAGACTGAAAAGATTTGGCATGGGTCCTCAGATCCTCAAAAGGTTCTACAGCATCCTGACTGGATGCATCACTGCCTGGTATGGCAACTGCAACCGCAAGGCACTACAGAGGGTAGTGTGAACGGCCCAGTACATCACTGGGGCCAAGCTTCCTGCCATCCAGGACCTCTATACCAGGCAGTGTCAGAGGAAGGCCCTAAAAATTGTCAAAGACTCCAGTCACCCAAGTCATAGACTGCTCTCTCTGCTACCACACGGCAAGCGGTCCTGGAGCGTCAAGTCTAGAACCAAAAGGCTCCTTAACAGTTTCTACCCCCAAGCCATAAGACTGCTGAACAATTAATCAAATGGCCACCCGGACTATTTACATTGACCCCCCCTTCCCTTTGTTTTTACACTGCTGCTACTCGCTGTTTATTATCTAGTCACTTTACAAATGACCTCAACTAACCGGTACCGGTACCCCCTGTATAAAGCCTCGTTATTGTTATGTACATTTCTTGTTACGTTTATTATAAAGTTTAAAAAATGATGGTCGTGTTCTGCTCAAAACAACTTCATATTCCCTCACATGGCTTTTCCTGTTTGATGTTCAGTGTACATGGGGGGGGGGGTTGTATTGAAAGATCAGCACCTGCACACGAAGGAAGGAAATGGAACTTTGAAGCTGGGTGTGGCCTCATGAGCAGAGTACAGTGTCTTCAGAAAGTAGTTACACCCCGTGACTTTTTCCTCATTTTGTTGTGTTGCCGCTGGCATTTAAAATGGATTACATGTATTTATTTTTGGGTCACTGGCCTACGCTGGCCATAATGTCAAAGTGGAATTAGGTTTTTAGACATTTTTAAATTAGTTAAAATGAAAAGCTGAAATGTCTTGAGTCAAAAACTATGCAACCCCTTTGTTATGGCAAGCCCAAATCAAATCAAATCAAATCAAATAAAATGTTATTAGTCACATGCGCTGAATACAACAGGTGTAGTAGACCTTACAGTGAAATGCTGAATACAACAGGTGTAGAAGTTACAGTGAAATGCTGAATACAACAGGTGTAGTAGACCTTACAGTGAAATGCTGAATACAACAGGTGTAGTAGACCTTACAGTGAAATGCTGAATACAACAGGTGTAGTAGACCTTACAGTGAAATGCTGAATACAACAGGTGTAGAAGTTACAGTGAAATGCTGAATACAACAGGTGTAGTAGACCTTACAGTGAAATGCTGAATACAACAGGTGTAGTAGACCTTACAGTGAAATGCTGAATACAACAGGTGTAGTAGACCTTACAGTGAAATGCTGAATACAACAGGTGTAGTAGACCTTACAGTGAAATGCTGAATACAACAGGTGTAGAAGTTACAGTGAAATGCTGAATACAACAGGTGTAGTAGACCTTACAGTGAAATGCTGAATACAACAGGTGTAGTAGACCTTACAGTGAAATGCTGAATACAACAGGTGTAGTAGACCTAACAGTGAAATGCTGAATACAACAGGTGTAGTAGACCTCACAGTGAAATGCTGAATACAACAGGTGTAGTAGACCTAACAGTGAAATGCTTACATACGAGCCCCTAACCAACAATGCAGTTTTACAAAAAATAAGGATAAGAAAAAGAGATAAAAGTAACAAGCAATTAAAGAGCAGCAGTAAAATAATAATAGTGATACAGGGGGGTACCAGTACAGAGTCAATGTGTGTGTAGGGGGGGTGTAACGGCAGATTTCCTCATCGGCCGAAGAGGAGTAAGGATCGGACCAAGATGCAGCGTTGTAAGTGTTCATGACGATTTATTAAAAACGAACTGAACACTGTAATACAAAACAATAAACGATGTGATGAAAACGAAAACCGAAACAGTACCGTGTGGCGACAAACACTCACACGGAAACAAACACCCACAAACCAACAGTGAAACCCAGGCTACCTAAGTATGATTCTCAATCAGAGACAACTAACGACACCTGCCTCTGATTGAGAACCATACTAGGCTGAACACAAAACCTAACATAGAAAAACAAACATAGACTGCCCACCCCAACTCACGCCCTGACCATACTAAATAAAGACAAAACAAAGGAAATAAAGGTCAGAACGTGACAGGGGGACCGGTTAGTTGAGGAAGTATGTACATGTAGGTAGAGTTATTAAAGTGACTATGCATAAATGACAACAGAGAGTAGCAGTGGTATAAAGAGAGGGAGAGGGGGGCAATGCAAATAGTCTGGGTGGCCATTTGACCAGATGTTCAGGAGTCTTATGGCTTGGGGGTAGAAGCTGTTTAGAAGTCTCTTGGTCCTAGACTTGGCACTCCAGGACCTTTCCAGGACCTCTGTGGTGCCTCGGAGGCCGAGCAGCATACCAGGCTCTCACTGGTGCAGCTGTAGAACCTTTTGAGGATCTGAGGACCCATGCCAAATTTTTTCAGTCTCCTGAGGGGGAATAGGTTTTGTCGTGCCGTCTTCACGACTGTCTTGGTGTGCTTGGACCATTTTAGTTTGTTGGTGATGTGGACACCAAGGAACTTGAAGCTCTCAACCTGCTCCACTGCAGCCCCGTCGATGAGAATGGGGGCGTGCTTGGTCCTCCTTTTCCTGTCTTCCACAATCATCTCCTTTGTCTTGATCACATTGAGGGAGAGGATGTTGTTCTGGCACCACACGGCCAGGTCTCTGACCTCCTCCCTATAGCCTATCACCGTTGTGTCATCGGCAAATTTAATGATGGTGTGGGAGCCGTGCCTGGCTGTGCAGTCATGAGTGAACAGGGAGTACAGTAGGGGACTGAGCACGCACATTTGAGGGGCCCCAGTGTTGAGGATCAGTGTAGCAGATGTGTTGTTACCTACACTTACAACCTGGGGGCGGCCATTCAGGAAGTCCAGGATCCAGTTGCAGAGGGAGGTGTTTAGTCCCAGGGTCCTTAGCTTATTGGTGAGCTTCGAGGGCACTATGGTGTTGAATGTTGAGCTGTAGTCAATGAATTCAATGCATTCTCACATAGGTGTTCCGTTTGTCCAGGTGAGAAAGGGCAGTATGGATTGCAATAGAGACGGCATCATCTGTGGATCTGTTGGGGTGGTACACAAATTGGAGTGGGTCTAGGGTTTCTGGGATGATAGTGTTGATGTGAGCCATGACCAGCCTTTCAAAGCACTTCATGGCTAGAGACATGTTTAAAGGTCTTACTCACATCGGCTGCGGATAGCTGGTGCTCTCATGCATGTTTCAGTGTTATTTGCCTCAAAGCGAGCATAGAAGAGGTTTCGCTCGTCTGGAAGGCTCGTGTCACTAGGCAGCTCTCGGCTGTGCTTCCCTTTGAGGTCTGTAATGTTTTTCAAGCCCTGCCACATCTGACGAGTGTCAGAGCCGGTGTAGTAGGAGTTGATCTTAGTCCTGTATTGACGCTTTGCCTGTTTGATGGTTCGTCAGAGGGCATAGCGGGATTTCTTATAAGCTTCCGGGTTAGACTCCCGCTCCTTGAAAGCGGAAGCTCTAGCCTTTAGCTCAGTGCGGATGCTGCCTGTAAACCATGTCTTCTGGTTGGGGTATGTACGTACAGTCACTGTGGGGACGATGTCCTCGATGCACTTATTGATAAAGCCAGTGACTGATGTGGTGTACTCATCAATGCCATCGGAAGAATCCTGGAACATATTCCAGTCTGTGCAAAACAGTCCTGTAGCTTAGCATCTGCTTCATCTGACCACTTTTTTATGGACCTAGTCACTGGTGCTTCCTGCTTTCATTTTCGCTTGTAAGCAGGAATCAGGAGGATATAATTATGGTCAGATTTGCCAATTGGAGGGCGAAGGAGAGCTTTGTATTGTTCTCTGTGTGTGGAGTACAGGTGGTCCAGAGTTCTTTTTCCTCTGGTTGCACATTTAACATGCTGATAGAAATTCTGGAGTAAAAATGTGCTTAACAAGTCACATAATAAGTTGCATGGACTCATTCAGTGTGCCATAACAGTGTTTAACATGCATTTTTAATGACTACTTTATCTCTGTATCCCACATATACAATTATCTGTAAGATCCCTCAGTCGAGCAGTGAATTTCAAACACAGATTCAACCACAAAGACCAGTGAGGTTTTCCAATGCCTTCCTAAGAAGGGCACCTATTAGTAGATGGGTAAACATTTTAAAAAGCAGAAATTGAATATCCCTTTGAGCATGGTGAAGTTATTAATTACACCTTGGATGGTGTATCAATATACTATACCCAGTCTCTACAAAGTTACAGGAATCATTCAGTTGCCAGAGAGGAAGGAAACCGCTCAGGGATTTCACCATGAGGCCGATGGGGACTTTAAAACAGTTACAGAGTTGAATGGCTGTGATAGGAGAAAACTGAGGATGGATCAACAACATTGTAGTTACTCCACAATACCAACCTAAATGACAGAGTGAAAAGAAGGAAGCCTGTACAGAAAAAAAAATATTACAAAACATGCATCCTGTTTGCAACAAGGCATTAAAGTAATACTGCATAAAATGTGACAAAATAAATTTACTTTTTGTCCTAAATACAATGTGTTATCTTTGGGGAAAATCCAACACATCACTGAGTACCACTCTCCAAATTTTCAAGCACAGTGCTTGCGGCATCATGTTATGGGTATTCTTGTAATCGTTAAGGAAGTGGGAGTTTTTCAGGATAAAAAATGAATGTAGCTAAGCACAGGCACAACCTGGTTCAGTCTGCTTTCCACCAGACACTGGGAGATGAATTCACCATTCAGCAGGACAATAACCCAAAACACAAGGTGAAATCTACACAGGGAATGTTCCTGAGTGGCCTAATTACAGTTTTTAATTAAATCTGCTTGAAATAAGATTAAAAATGGTTCTCTAGCAATGGTCAACAAACAATTTACCAGAGCTTGAAGAATTTTGAAAATAATAATTTGCAAATATTGTACAATCCAGGCGCGCATAGCTCTTAGAGACTTACCCAGAAAGACTCGCAACTGTCATCGCTGCCAGAGAGAGAGAGAGAGAGAGAGAGAGAGAGAAAATATATACATACAACTGTAATCGCTGCCAGAGAGAGAGAGAGAGAGAGAGAGAGAGAGGAAATATATACATACAACTGTAATCGCTGCCAAAGGTAATTCTAACGTGTGAATACTTAAGTAAATTAGATATTTCTGTATTTCATTTTCAATAAATTTGCAAACATTTCTAAAAACATGTTTTCACTTTGTCATTATGGGGTATTGTGTGTAGATGGGTGAGGAGAAAATATATTTAATACATTTTAAATTCAGGCTGTAACACAACAAAATGTGGAATAAGTCAAGGGTTATGAATACTTTCTGAAGGCACTGTAAGTTTCAACATGGTTTAATAACTGATATCTTTGGCAGTGATTACAGTTTTTTAATTCAATTCAATTATTTAGAATATAGCCTATAGTGAACAAACCTATAACTAACATGAAGGAATTGGCTAGTGCACAAAAACGTTTCTGATATGATTTCCTGACTTAGATCTTAGATGCACACTGACTCAACTCCAATCATTTCCGTATTTTGCGCTCTCTCTCTCTGTCTCTCTCTCTCTCTCTCTCTCTCTCTCTGTCTCTGTCTCTCTCTGTTACCCTCTCTGTCTCTCTCTCTCTCGCTCTCGCTCTCTCTCTCTCTCTCTCTCTTTCTTTCTCTCTCTCTCTCTCTCTCTCTCTATCCCTTTCTCTCTCTCTCTCTACATATATATATATATGTCACACACACACACACACACACACACACACACACACACACACACACACACACACACACACACACACACACACACACACACACACACACACACACACACACACACACACACACACACACACACACACACACACAGTCAAAGCCTCACCCTCTGTTCAGTTCTGCGGAGCGCAACTATTTCCTGAGCGGTATAAATACAAAGGCGCGCAAACATCTGCATTTCACAACGAGGCGTGGTTCAGAACAGGTGGGCTGTTGCTGCTGTATAACTGCTGTGAGCATTAATTCAACTAGGATACTTCTTTCTATCCCGGAGACCAACACATCACCATGCCGAAGTGCCCAAAATGCACAAAGGAAGTTTACTTCGGTAAGAAGTTATTATTATTCATTATTATTCATTATTTTTGCTAAACAGGGGTGCACTTATTTTAGTCAACATTTAGTCAACATTTGACGAAGCCTGCAGACAGTTCAATACAGTTTAGTTAACCAACGTGTCTGTAGCTGTAAAAAAAAAAAAAAAAAAAAGCTCTTGAGAGATTGTGAGAGAGGAGCAATGCTTCGCTTGAGCAATTTCCTGTTAGGAATTATAGAATGAACATGTCTGTGACTGCAGAATATTTTTGGCATGCAAACTTTTAGTAACTAGTTAGTAACAATTTTAGTAATACTAGCTGACTAATTGGTTATTGACTGCAATGTTTATTTGCCCTTCCCAAAAGAGGAAGACATAATTCTACAAAAATCTGATGCAGTGAATTTAATGGGAGTCTTTTCCCCCTCAACTCTGGAGATTTTCCAACAGTGATAACATCTTGACAACAGACTAGCTGTGGTTGTGCAGGTCCTGCTAAGTCAGTGACTTAGCATAGGGAGAGGGGATAGAATAACAAGGATAAAAGGCTACAGCGGGCATTAAGACATCCCAACACAATATCTCTCTCAGATTGTATTGGAACAGGACATCACTAGTTATATATCAGGTTTGAAATGGGAAATTCATACATGTTCAAGTTGGCAGTAACCATCTGTTTGAGTTGGAGCCCAACCATCTTATCCCTCAACAACTGATATAGTGAGGAAGTGTACTGACAAGCACAACACTGTGAGGAAGGTGACATCTCAGATGAGCACGGTGCAAACTTAGATTATTATGAGCAAGGCTAAGGAAGGAAAACGAGTGCCATCACATTACAACCACTGGTTCCGTCTTGTAAACTAATATTCCCAATGGAAAATATCGCTTTTGTACGTATTTTAAGTGACGTCTTAAATGAAAGATGAGAAGAAGAGGAAATAAATATTTCCAGAGTCTGTAATGGGTTGTTTTATCCGGTGAATCCCAAGAACCTTGGTCTCCCTCTGTCTGGAGGTTCATGGAGGGAGGAGCTGATTGGACGGACAGACCATGTTATGTGTCTTGATCCATTTAGCACATTTCCTTCACTTCAGTAGCTTAACAGAGTCAGTCTGTCATCGCTGGAGACACACAAAGCCATGATACATAGCACAAAGGCTCTCTCTCTCTCTCTGTCTCTCTCTCTACAGTAAGGTTGGCCTGTCAGTCAGATGAATTGACTGATATGGCTGGGGAGCCATACCACCCCCCCCTCTCTCTCTCTCTCTCTCTGTCTCTCTCTCTACAGTAAGGTTGGCCTGTCAGTCAGATGAATTGACTGATATGGCTGGGGAGCCATACCACCCCCCCCCCTCTCTCTTTCTCTCTCTGTCTCTCTCTCTACAGTAAGGTTGGCCTGTCAGTCAGATTAATTGACTCTGCTGGATGGGGAGCCATACCCCCCCTCTCTCTGCCTCTCTCTCTCTGCCTCTCTCTCTCTGCCTCTCTCAATTCAATTCATGGTGCTTTATTGTCATGGGAAACATGTGTTAACATTGCCAAAGCAAGTGAAGGAGATAATATACAAAAGTGAAATAAACAATTAAAATGTACAGTAAACATTAAACTCACAGAAGGTCCAAAATAATAATGATATTTCAAATGTCATATTATATCTATATACAGTGTTGTAACAATGTGCAAATGGTTAAAGTACAAAAGGGAAAATAAATAAACATAAATATGGGTTGTATTGACAATGGTGTTCGTTCTTTTCTTGTGGCAACAGGTCACAAATCTTGCTGCTGTGATGGCACATGGTGGTATTTCACCCAATAGATAGATAGATAGATAGATAGATAGATAGATAGATAGATACATAGATAGATAGATAGATAGATAGATAGATAGATAGATAGATAGATAGATAGATAGATAGATAGATAGATAGATAGATAGATAGATAGATAGGGAGTTTATCAAAATTGGGTTTGTTTTCGAATTCTTTGTGGGTCTGTGTAATCTGAGGGAAATATGTGTCTCTAATATGGTCAAACATTGGCAGGAGGTTAGGAAGTGCAGCTCAGTTTCCACCAAATGTTGTTTTCTCGTGATTTGGTTGGTTTGTGTTTGTGGGGTCTGTTTGTGAACAGAGTCTCTCTACCCACCTAACAACTCCCCCATCTCTCTCTCTCTCTCTCTGTCTCTCTCTACAGTAAGGTTGGCCTGTCAGTCAGAGGAAGTGACCCTGCTGGCTGGGGAGCCATACCTTCCTTCTGCAGATTATCTTTTCGTTTTATTAAATGAAAAAACAGTTCTGCGTCTCTCCGCAGCTCTTGAACAAAATGGCTCAGAGAAAAAGGGCATTGAAGCTGAGCTTCGTTGTTTTAGCTTGTAAGGTGTTATCAGTTTTCTCTTTCATACATCTATAAAATAGTTGTTTTCAGAAAGTATCTGTCATTGCTCAAGGGAGCAGCTATACTATCTTACATTATAGTAGACACTTTAATCGAGAGCAACTTAAAGTATCAACTAGGATTAAATGCTTTGCTCAAGGGCACATCGGCACATTTTTCACCTAGTTGGCTTGGGGATTTGAAGCAGCAACCTTTCGGTTCATTGCCCGACAATCGTAACCGCTAGTCAACCTGACGCTACTGCTCCTCTGTTCATCATATATGCATCGTCACTTTAACCATATCTACATGTATGTGCATTTTTTGCACTATTGGTTATAGTCTGTAAGTAAACATTTCACTGTTGTATTCGGCGCACGTGACAAATACACTTTGATTTGATTTGACACCCTATCTAGTTTGGGAATGTTTATGCAGCAACTCCATCTTCATGTAATAAGCTTTTCACAACCTGTTCCCCTGTCGGCCTGTTTTCCTACCTGACGAGCCCTATTTCCTGTTCCATACATATCATTTATCTCCCCATCTCCTCTCTTTCTAAACTGTCTTTAGCCTTGGTTGATGTTCTCTCTACCCAACTCATAGCTCCCCATCCCCCCTGTCTCTTTCTCTACTCACCCCATCTCTACTCTCCAGAGCTCTCACCTCCCTGCCTCTCTCTCCCAGGGGTGGCTGAGCTGTCAGATGGAAGCAATAGTTCTACTGATACTTATTAAGTCAATGACTGTCGGAGGAAAAGTACTGTCTGCTTCCAGAGAGAGGAGAGCAGGAAACAATCAAACGTACCCCCCTCCCTGTAACGACAGAGAGACAGACAGAGACAGACAGAGACGAGGAAGGGCACCAACCGTCACAGTGTGCAGAGATTTATCCAGGATCCATCTTAACTACGTGTTCCCTCAATACATTATCTTCATGGACCATTTAGATTCAGATCTGAGTCAATCCAGGGTTATTCAGGGTAGTTGGAGTGGTGTAAGAAGGGTTATTCAGGGTAGTTGGAGTGGTGTAAGAAGGTTTATTCAGGGTAGTTGGAGTGGTGTAAGAAGGTTTATTCAGGGTAGTTGGAGTGGTGTAAGAAGGGTTATTCAGGGTAGTTGGAGTGGTGTAAGAAGGGTTATTCAGGGTAGTTGGAGTGGTGTAAGAAGGGTTATTCAGGGTAGTTGGAGTGGTGTAAGAAGGGTTATTCAGGGTAGTTGGAGTGGTGTAAGAAGTGTTACTCAGGGTAGTTGGAGTGGTGTAAGAAGGGTTATTCAGGGTAGTTGGAGTGGTGTAAGAAGTGTTACTCAGGGTAGTTGGAGTGGTGTAAGAAGGGTTATTCGGGGTAGTTGGAGTGGTGTAAGAGGGGTTATTCAGGGTAGTTGGAGTGGTGTAAGAAGGGTTATTCAGGGTAGTTGGAGTGGTGTAAGAAGGGTTATTCGGGGTAGTTGGAGTGGTGTAAGAAGGGTTATTCAGGGTAGTTGGAGTGGTGTAAGAAGTGTTACTCAGGGTAGTTGGAGTTGTGTAAGAAGGGTTATTCGGGGTAGTTGGAGTGGTGTAAGAGGGGTTATTCAGGGTAGTTGGAGTGGTGTAAGAAGGGTTATTCAGGGTAGTTGGAGTGGTGTAAGAAGGGTTATTCAGGGTAGTTGGAGTGGTGTAAGAAGGGTTATTCGGGGTAGTTGGAGTGGTGTAAGAAGGGTTATTCAGGGTAGTTGGAGTGGTGTAAGAAGGGTTATTCATGGTAGTTGGTCTTACTCACACACACCCCCGTTACCGTAACCACACCCCAATTGCAGTAAACACACCCTAATTACAGTAAACACACCCCAGTAACAGTAGACACATCCCAATTAGAGTAGACACACCCCCCCCCCCCATTACATTAGACACACCCCAATCACGTTAGACACACCCCAATTACAGTAGACACATCAAGGGGACTGAAGGATCTGTGTCTGTATATAAACCTCATTCACACACCCACCTACAGACAGACAGATGGACAACAGAGTGCCTGAGGAATGAGCTGACCATTCATAACCAGTGGTGACAACAGAAGTGAAGGAATGTTGTTCGATGAATCACAATAGACCTTATTCACGTGTCGGCCATGATTGCTCCAGAGTAGGAATGAAAACCCCTGTGTGAATAAGGTCAATTACTGTAACCCAACAGTGTTGCCTCTGTTACCCTCTAACACTGTAAGTCAACCTAGAGCAGTTGAGACACAGCAGCACCATTATATTCTGTCCCAGGGTAGTGGAGAGGGACATCCTTTCTCTGTCTCCTCATCTTGTTAGTGGAAGTACAGTAATTACCAGAGGTGGGACCAAGTCATTGTTTTACAAGTCACAAGTAAGTCTCAAGTCTTAGCACTCAATGTCCCAAGTTAAGTCCCAAGTCAAGACAGGCAAGTCCGAGTCAAGTCCCAAGTCAAGACCGTCAAGTATCAAGTCAAGTCTCAAATCCTGAACTTTGAGTTTTGTGTCCTAAACAAGTCATAATGTGCTCTTCACCAAATGTAATACCATTTCATATTTTTAACAAGAGTAATAGTATATTGCATTTACGCAAATCATTAATGCTTTTAAAAATATCTATATATGTATCACTTTCCAAATAAATGTTATATTTCCATGGAAATACATGGATAGCCATGAGGAAGACCCCCCCAATAGTGATCGACTATCGAGGATCGCTGTGGGGCGCATTCGGCGATGTAGGCTCGTACACCATCGCCCAACCTTAACACACACACACACACACACACACACACACACACACACACACACACACACACACACACACACACACACACACACACAGTAGGCTGACGGTTACAGTAGGCTAACGTATGTCAATGGTTTTAGGAACAGCGGTAACATCAGGCAGGATTTAGGCTACTAACTGCCTAGCCAGTTGTAGCTCAATCTTGGGTGCAATGATCACATTCCCGCACTGACTGACTGTGTGGAGGTTCGTTGATTTAACGTTACGTTAGCCTACATGATACACTAGCAAAGTAATAAAATATATAGCTGTCGGCTATATTAGCCACGACTTACCGTTCTTTGTGCAGCTTCAAATGTCAAACAAAGTTGGAAACCTTCGTCTGTAATTTTCTTCCCGCATATTTTGTAAGTTGCAATCAATTTTTTTGTTGATACAGCGTCGCTCTTTATATCCGAAAATAATAATTTTGTGTATCATCTTTCCAAGGGCTCCATCTGAATTCAGCCGCGGACGTTCCTCTGCTCTGCCACGCTCAACTGTTTCTCAGCTGGCACAGATTGATTGGCTGCTGTCCGATTCAAACTGTAAATTATTAAATGAAGAGTTGATGCGCTGCACACTTTTTAATAGCATCATTTTTAATGTTTGGGCTTGGGGAGGGTATCAAGTCAGGTCGAGTCATAAGGCTCAAGTCCAAGTCAAGTCACGAGTCATTGGTGTTAAAGTCAAAGTCGAGTTGCAAGTCATCATATTTGTGACTCGAGTCTGGCTCGAGTCCAAGTCATGTGACTCGAGTCCACACCTCTGGTGAATACTGTGGCCCAGAGGGAGGCCAAACCTTGGACCTGGTTCCATTCCACCCAGCCTCTACAGAGCCAGCTGGAATGCTGTAGGACTGACTGACTGGAAGACTGACTGGAAGACTGACTGACTGCACTGAGACACTGATTGACTGACAGATTTTTTTATTTAACCTTTATTTAATTAGGCAAGTCAGTTAAGAACAAATTCTTATTTTCAATGACGGCCTAGGAACAATGGGTTAGCTGTTTTTTTCAGGGGCAGAACAACAGAGTTTTACCTTGTCAGCTCAGGGATTCAATCTAGCAACCTTGTGGTTACGTCCAACGCTCTAACCACTAGTCTACCTGCCGACCCAGTGGAATTTGATTGCTGACTGACTGACTGGCTGACTGGAAGACTGTTGGACTGGCTTACTGACTGACTGGCTGACTGACTGACCGACTGATTGTACTGAGACACTGGAAACAATAATCTGACAGCAGTTGCCAGAATGGATCCATACTCACACTAGGGGCTCGATTTAATCCGTAGCGCTGAAGAATTGTGCTACAGCTCCATAGAAAAGTAAAGGCAGATGTTCCTGCGTTCACAGACACTGGATAAACGGTACATGCGGCATATGTCGGTTCAATCTGGAAATAATCTTTACATTGAATTTGCGCTACAGTGCGGATCATCAGCGGATTGGATCGAGTCCTAAATCACTAAAGTGACAAATACATTTTGGGGGTTTCTGTACTTTACTTTACTATTTATATTTTTGACAACTTTTACTTTTACTCCACTACATTCCTAAAAAAGATAATGTACTTTCAACTCCATACATTTTTCCTGACTCCTAAAAGTACTTGTTACATTATGAATGCTTAGCAGGACAGGAAAATGGTCTAGTTCACGCACTTAAAGAGAAAACCCCTGGTCATCCCTATTGCAGCTGATCTGGAGGACTCACTAAACACAAATGCTTTGTTTGTAAATGATGTCTGAGTGTTGGAGTGTTCCCCAGGCTATCTGTAAATTTAAAAAACAAGAACATTGTGCCGTTTGGTTTGCTCAATATAATAGAATTGGAAACGATTTATACTTGTACTTTTACTTTTGATACTTAAGTATATTTCAAACCAAATACTTTTGGACTTTTACTCAACTAGAATTTTACTGGGTGACTTTCACTTTTACTTGAGTCATTTTCTATTAAGGTCTCTAACTTTTACTCAAATATGACAATTGGGTACTTTTTCCACCACTGACAAATAACTATTGATACATAGGCCTACTGTGCATGAACACAGTAATACAGTATAGGCAAATGCAATTCTACAATATGTAGAGATTTCAGAATCATTTACAGTAATTCCAAATGTGAAGTAAGAGTTCACATGAGGGATCTGTCATCTATTGGTTAAACACTTCCTTTAAGTTGTGTATTGAGTGAGACTTTAGCAGGACACTCGTTCTCGTGTGTTCTGAATTTTCTCTACTTTATTTATGACCAAAATGAATTAGAATGTCATTTTGCTTTCAGCACCTCCTGTCCTTATGTTTGAACTTTACAGCATTTGGCTCCATTCAGACACAGCAGATGCTTAGTTGGCCCTCTCTCCCATTGCATCATGGGATAGGTCTCAGCAGACAGCCCTCCGAGCTTGAACATTTCTGCTCATAAAACCCATAAAAAATACTCTCTTTATCAGGTTTTTATATTTGCAAGGGAGGAGGGGAAATAGGGAGGGAAGAGAGGACATATTCCTCAGGGAGTCTCCACTCTCTCTCTCCTCAGACACTCAGCCAAGCACCACACCCTCCCAATATTCTTGTGACTAAAGTGTTATCTGTGTGCTGGTCTAAACGAGGCCTGTAAACGTTAAATCATGGAGCTCACGTGCAGTATCCTCACCAGACTACAGTCTAACATCCAGACAGTATCCTCACCAGACTACAGTCTAACATCCAGACAGTATCCTCACCAGACTACAGTCTGACATCCAGACAGTATCCTCACCAGACTACAGTCTGACATCCAGACAGTATCCTCACCAGACTACAGTCTAACATCCAGACAGTATCCTCACCAGACTACAGTCTAACATCCAGACAGTATCCTCACCAGACTACAGTCTGACATCCAGACAGTATCGTCACCAGACTACAGTCTGACATCCAGACAGTATCCTCACCAGACTACAGTCTGACATCCAGACAGTATCCTCACCAGACTACAGTCTGACATCCAGACAGTATCCTCACCAGACTACAGTCTGACATCCAGACAGTATCCTCACCAGACTACAGTCTAACATCCAGACAGTATCCTCACCAGACTACAGTCTGACATCCAGACAGTATCCTCACCAGACTACAGTCTGACATCCAGACAGTATCCTCACCAGACTACAGTCTGACATCCAGACAGTATCGTCACCAGACTACAGTCTGACATCCAGACAGTATCCTCACCAGACTACAGTCTGACATCCAGACAGTATCCTCACCAGACTACAGTCTGACATCCAGACAGTATCGTTAACAGACTACAGTGCCCTTCTCGGGGTGGTGTGGGGAGATGTCATTGTGAGTGGGCCATTGTCCATTAACTAAATGTGTCCTTTTATCTCTTTGTCTCACAGCGGAGAGAGTGACATCACTGGGGAAAGACTGGCACAGACCCTGTCTGAAGTGTGAGAAGTGTAACAAGACGCTGTCGGCCGGATCACACGCAGAGGTCAGCCGAAACACACACACACATGCGCACACACACACACACACACACACACACACACACACACACACACACACACACACACACACACACACACACACACACACACACACACACACACACACACACACACACACACACACACACACACACACACAACACACAATTAATTATTATTTGAGAAATATTTTAAGGAAAGAATTAAGGATATTGGAATCATTTATTTATGATATGTGTGTGTTCTCTTGTCATAGATCGTATTGTTCATAAACTACAATTAAGCCCACATTCTGGTCCATTAATCTTTCATGATTTTGTTTGGCTTTTCATCTGAATACATTCACATGCTGGTATTTTCAGTCAGCCAGGCTGGTACTAATACAGCCTGTACACTCTCTCTCTCTCTCTCTCTCTCTCTCTCTCTCTCTCTCTCTCTCTCTCTCTCTCTCTCTCTCTCTCTCTCTCTCTCTCTCTCTCTCTCTCTCTCTCTCTCTCTCTCTGTCTCTCTATCTTTCTCTCTCTGTCTCTCTCTCTCTCCCTCTCTCTAGCACGATGGCAAGCCTTACTGTAACAGCCCCTGCTACTCTGCACTGTTTGGGCCTAAAGGTGAGTTCCTATTTACAATGATCCTACAGTAGAGGTGAAAGGTGCCTTAACAGTCTATCTTGATGAGGATATCATAATTGAGAGACCCTATTATCGTAAACCATATTACCTAGGGTTGTTATATGTTTTTGGTTGAAAGTACATGTCAATGTAAGAAGGTAACAGTTGATATATAAGTTGAGTTCATTGATATGGGAGCCGTGTGTATATATACGTACCCTGATAAAGCTCCACTCTGTAATCTTTGGGAGGAGAACCTCACTATCGGGTATTCCTGACCATAACATCCTGTATGGAAAGTCTTGTTCATTGTGAACCTCAGTGGGTAAGGTTCACGCTTCCACAAAGAACATTGGGGTCATTAACATCTTATCAATCAATATATTTTATATTTTATCTACTGATAACCTAGAAACTCTCTCCTCAAAATACAGTCACTGTGTCTGAAAAGTGGGCTAGTCGAACCCCTTACATTGACAGATATCCTGAACGTGAGAAATAGTTGGAATGTTCTGCTGGAATTGGAACAGCGGTAGTCATAGCAATGGTCATGTTGGTTCCGTGTGGTGGTTCTAGAAGAGCTGTTGTGGAAAGGGGTCAGGGACCACAGGAGTTTCCATGATTGTGGTTCCGCTGTTCCACTGCCACCTGAAACATAATCCCAGAATGTTTTGTCGACGTACAGTATGCAGTCCCCTGACCCAACACTATCTTTCTTTCTCGCTGTCTTTCTCTCTCTCACTCACTGTCGCTCTCTCTCTGTCTCTTCCCTCTCCCCCTCTCTCTCTTTCTCTGACTCTCTCCCTCTCGCTCTTTCTCTCTGTCTCTCTCCCTCTCGCTCTTTCTCACTGTCTCTCTACCTCTCGCTCTTTCTCACTGTCTCTCTACCTCTCGCTCTTTCTCACTGTCTCTCTCCCTCTCTCTCTTTCTCTCTGTCTCTCTCCCTCTCGCTCTTTCTCACTGTCTCTCTCCCTCTCTCTCTTTCTCTCTGTCTCTCTCCCTCTCTCTCCCTCTCGCTCTTTCTCTCTGTCTCTCTCCCTCTCTCTCTTTCTCTGACTCTCTCCCTCTCGCTCTTTCTCACTGTCTCTCTACCTCTCGCTCTTTCTCACTGTCTCTCTCACTCTCTCTCTTTCTCTCTGTCTCTCTCCCTCTCTCTCCCTCTCGCTCTTTCTCTCTGTCTCTCATGCTCTCTTTTTCTCTCCCCCAAAGGATTTGGACGTGGGGGAGCTGAAAGCCACACATTCACTAAGTAGACCAACTCAGGTACAGTACAGACCATTCAGTGTACTCCTTCAAATATAGACCAACAGCGTTCATTTAAGTCACATTCAACTAGATCTCAATGATAATAAGATATTTGTCCTGTTACACACAACTGTGTTTCTTGCACATCCCAACTCCTCCTGAGACACCTGCAGGGTGACCATATTCCAGCACCACCAGAGAAATGAGGGTTAAGAGCCTTGCTCAAGGGTACAGCGACAGATGTTTCACCTTGTAAGGTTCGGTACTTGAACCAGTGAACTTTTGATTTCTTTCCAAAACGCTCTAACCTCGAGGCTACCTGCCACACCAGAATCAAAGCAAATATATGGAGAGAAATATACACCTTCACCACCAATCTCACAACCTTACAAACGCTACAAACATGAAAGATTGTTGTTTCGTTATACAAAATACAAATCTAACATGTTTTCTCCTTTGTTTACAGGTTCATCCACCACACCAAATGGGTTTCAAGAAGAAGGCAACTCAGCGTTCTATACCATCCTCCATACTATGCTAAACAAAAACAAACAACCAAAAAGGCTCCTTTTTGGAACCAGCGTTTTGTGTTATTTTCTGTCTTTGTGTTGTCTAGAGGAATCAGTCTTAATACACATTTTAATTGGCTATAGTGAGATGTTTACTATAGTCCTGATAGTGGATCGGGGGGTTATACAATATCCTCTCTGTTCCGGTACATGTTTTTAAAATTGTAATTAAACAGTCTTTTTCAAAATGTTTTTCTCTCTTATTCATTCATTCCTCATTGGCTTACTCAGATCAGTATTGTTTTTATATTACGTCTCATTTAGACGTTTCCTCATTAATACACTTGACAGATACATACAGAGCAATATGACACTATGTCATACTTGTCATACTGTCCTACTTGCTACAATCTATGGAAACTTGGACATGTCCACTATGTCCACTATGCCCACTATGTCCACTATGTCCACTATGCCCACTATGCCCACTGTGCCCACTATGTCCACTATGTCCACTGTGCCCACTATGCCCACTATGCCCACTATGTCCACTATGTCCACTATGTCCACTATGTCCACTATGTCCACTGTGCCCACTATGTCCACTATGTCCACTATGCCCACTATGCCCACTGTGCCCACTATGTCCACTATGTCCACTGTGCCCACTATGCCCACTATGCCCACTATGTCCACTATGCCCACTATGCCCACTATGTCCACTGTGCCCACTATGTCCACTATGCCCACTATGTCCACTATGCCCACTATGTCCACTATGCCCACTATGTCCACTGTGCCCACTATGTCCACTATGCCCACTATGTCCATTATGTCCACTATGTCCACTATGTCCACTGTGCCCACTATGTCCACTATGTCCATTATGTCCACTATGCCCACTATGTCCACTGTACCCACTATGTCCACTATGCCCACTATGCCCACTATGTCCACTATGCCCACTATGTCCACTGTGCCCACTATGTCCACTATGCCCACTATGTCCATTATGTCCACTATGTCCACTATATCCACTGTGCCCACTATGTCCATTATGTCCACTATGTCCACTGTGCCCACTATGTCCACTATGCCCACTATGTCCATTATGTTCACTATGCCCACTATGTCCACTGTGCCCACTATGTCCACTATGCCCACTATGTCCATTATGTCCACTATGTCCACTATGTCCACTGTGCCCACTATGCCCACTATGTCCACTATGCCCACTATGTCCATTATGTCCACTATGTCCACGATGCCCACTATATCCATTATGTCCACTATGCGCACTATGCGCACTATGCCCACTATGCCCACTATGCCCACTATGTCCACTATGCCCACTATGTCCATTATGTCCACTATGCCCACTATGCCCACTATGTCCATTATGTCCACTATGCGCACTATGCCCACTATGCCCACTATGCCCACTATGTCCACTATGCCCACTATGTCCATTATGTCCACTATGCCCACTATGCCCACTATGTCCATTATGTCCACTATGCGCACTATGCCCACTATGTCCACTGTGCCCACTATGTCCACTGTGCCCACTATGTCCACTATGCCCACTATGTCCACTATGCCCACTATGTCCACTATGTCCATTATGTCCACTATGCCCACTATGTCCACTATGTCCATTATGTCCACTATGTCCACTATGCCCACTATGTCCATTATGTCCACTATGCCCACTATGCCCACTATGTCCATTATGTCCACTATGCCCACTATGTCCACTATGCCCACTATGCCCACTATGTCCACTGTGTCCACTGTGTCCACTATTTCCACTGTGTTCACTATTTCCACAGTGTCCATATCTGCAAGAAGAAAAACAGAACACATCACATTGGCATCAGGCCAGCCATAGATAATACTTATTGTCCACATTCCTTGGCAGTTGGCACAATCACTAACTCAATCAGTAATCTAATTCGATTAGGATCTGGACACAGAACTATGTATGTGAGCAGGAATAGAACGCTTTCCTTCAACATTACAGTAAATACATGGGTAATCTACCTTGGCCAGAAGGGAAGTCCAGAAGGGAAGTCCAGAAGGACAGGCCAGAAGGGAAGTCCAGAAGGGAAAGCCAGAAGGGAAAGCCAGTGGGCAGGGAAGAAGGGAAGTCCAGAAGGGCAGGCCAGAAGGGAAGTCCAAAAGGGCAGGGAAGAAGGGAAGTCCAGAAGGGAAAGCCAGAAGGGAAAGCCAGAAGGACAGGCCAGAAGGGAAGTCCAGAAGGGAAGTCCAGAAGGGAAGTTCAGAAGGAAATGCCAGAAGGGAAGTCCAGAAGGGAAGTCCAGAAGGGCAGGACAAAATGGGAAGTCCAGAAGGAAAAGCCAGAATGGAAGTCCAGAAGGGAAGTCCAGAAGGACAGGCCAGAAGGACAGGCCAGAAGGGAAGTCAAGAAGGGAAAGCCAGACGGGAAAGCCAGAGGGCAGGGAAGAAGGGAAGTCCAGAAGGGCAGGCCAGAAGGGAAGTCCAAAAGGGCAGGGAAGAAGGGAAGTCCAGAAGGGAAAGCCAGAAGGGAAAGCCAGAAGGACAGGCCAGCAGGGAAGTCCAGAACGGCAGGCCAGAAGGGCAGGCCAGAAGGACAGGCCAGAAGGGAAGTCCAGAAGGGAAAGCCAGAAGGGAAAGCCAGAAGGGAAAGCCAGAGGGCAGGGAAGAAGGGAAGTCCAAAATGGCAGGCCAGAAGGGAAGTCCAGAACGGCAGGCCAGCAGGGCAGGCCAGAAGGACAGGCCAGAAGGACAGGCCAGAACGGCAGGCCAGAAGGGCAGGCCAGAAGGACAGGCCAGAAGGGAAGTCCAGAAGGGAAAGCCAGAAGGGAAAGCCAGAGGGCAGGCCAGAAGGGAAGTCCAGAAGGGCAGGCCAGAAGGACAGGTCAGGAGGGCAGGCCAGAAGGACAGGCCAGAAGGGCAGGCCAGAAGGGAAGTCCAGAAGGAAAAGCCAGATGGGAAGTCCAGAAGGGAAGTCCAGAAGGACAGGCCAGAAGGACATGCCAGAAGGGAAGTCCAGAAGGGAAAGCCAGAAGGGAAAGCCAGAAGGACAGGCCAGAAGGGAAGTCCAGAAGGGCAGGCCAGAAGGACAGGCCAGAAGGGCAGGCCAGAAGGACAGGCCAGAAGGGAAGTCCAGAAGGGAAAGCCAGAAGGGAAAGCCAGAGGGCAGGCCAGAAGGGAAGTCCAGAAGGGCAGGGAAGAAGGGAAGTCCAGAAGGGCAGGCCAGAAGGGAAGTCCAGAAGGGCAGGCCAGAAGGGAAGTCCAGAAGGGCAGGCCAGAAGGGAAGTCCAGAAGGAAATGCCAGAAGGGAAGTCCAGAAGAGAAAGCCAGAAGGGAAGTCCAGAAGGGAAGTCCAGAAGGGCAGGCCAGAAGGGAAGTCCAGAAGGAAATGCCAGAAGGGAAGTCCAGAAGGGAAGTCCAGAAGGGAAGTCCAGAAGGAAAAGCCAGAAGGGAAGTCCAGAACGGCAGGCCAGAAGGGCAGGCCAGAAGGACAGGCCAGAAGGGAAGTCCAGAAGGGAAAGCCAGAAGGGAAAGCCAGAGGGCAGGCCAGAAGGGAAGTCCAGAAGGGCAGGCCAGAAGGACAGGTCAGGAGGGCAGGCCAGAAGGACAGGCCAGAAGGGCAGGCCAGAAGGAAAAGCCAGAAGGGAAGTCCAGAAGGGAAGTCCAGAAGGGAAGTCCAGAAGGACAGGCCAGAAGGGAAGTCCAGAAGGGAAAGCCAGAAGGGAAAGCCAGAAGGACAGGCCAGAAGGGAAGTCCAGAAGGGCAGGCCAGAAGGACAGGCCAGAAGGGCAGGCCAGAAGGACAGGCCAGAAGGGAAGTCCAGAAGGGAAAGCCAGAAGGGAAAGCCAGAGGGCAGGCCAGAAGGGCAGGACAAAATGGGAAGTCCAGAAGGAAAAGCCAGAATGGAAGTCCAGAAGGAAGTCCAGAAGGACAGGCCAGAAGGACAGGCCAGAAGGGAAGTCAAGAAGGGAAAGCCAGACGGGAAAGCCAGAGGGCAGGGAAGAAGGGAAGTCCAGAAGGGCAGGCCAGAAGGGAAGTCCAAAAGGGCAGGGAAGAAGGGAAGTCCAGAAGGGAAAGCCAGAAGGGAAAGCCAGAAGGACAGGCCAGCAGGGAAGTCCAGAACGGCAGGCCAGAAGGGCAGGCCAGAAGGACAGGCCAGAAGGGAAGTCCAGAAGGGAAAGCCAGAAGGGAAAGCCAGAAGGGAAAGCCAGAGGGCAGGGAAAGAAGGGAAGTCCAAAATGGCAGGCCAGAAGGGAAGTCCAGAACGGCAGGCCAGAAGGGCAGGCCAGAAGGACAGGCCAGAAGGACAGGCCAGAACGGCAGGCCAGAAGGGCAGGCCAGAAGGACAGGCCAGAAGGGAAGTCCAGAAGGGAAAGCCAGAAGGGAAAGCCAGAGGGCAGGCCAGAAGGGAAGTCCAGAAGGGCAGGCCAGAAGGACAGGTCAGGAGGGCAGGCCAGAAGGACAGGCCAGAAGGGCAGGCCAGAAGGGAAGTCCAGAAGGAAAAGCCAGAAGGGAAGTCCAGAAGGGAAGTCCAGAAGGACAGGCCAGAAGGACAGGCCAGAAGGGAAGTCCAGAAGGGAAAGCCAGAAGGGAAAGCCAGAAGGACAGGCCAGAAGGGAAGTCCAGAAGGGCAGGCCAGAAGGACAGGCCAGAAGGGCAGGCCAGAAGGACAGGACAGAAGGGAAGTCCAGAAGGGAAAGCCAGAAGGGAAAGCCAGAGGGCAGGCCAGAAGGGAAGTCCAGAAGGGCAGGGAAGAAGGGAAGTCCAGAAGGGCAGGCCAGAAGGGAAGTCCAGAAGGGCAGGCCAGAAGGGAAGTCCAGAAGGGCAGGCCAGAAGGGAAGTCCAGAAGGAAATGCCAGAAGGGAAGTCCAGAAGGGAAAGCCAGAAGGGAAATCCAGAAGGGAAGTCCAGAAGGGCAGGCCAGAAGGGAAGTCCAGAAGGAAATGCCAGAAGGGAAGTCCAGAAGGGAAGTCCAGAAGGGAAGTCCAGAAGGAAAAGCCAGAAGGGAAGTCCAGAACGGCAGGCCAGAAGGGCAGGCCAGAAGGACAGGCCAGAAGGGAAGTCCAGAAGGGAAAGCCAGAAGGGAAAGCCAGAGGGCAGGCCAGAAGGGAAGTCCAGAAGGGCAGGCCAGAAGGACAGGTCAGGAGGGCAGGCCAGAAGGACAGGCCAGAAGGGCAGGCCAGAAGGAAAAGCCAGAAGGGAAGTCCAGAAGGGAAGTCCAGAAGGGAAGTCCAGAAGGACAGGCCAGAAGGGAAGTCCAGAAGGGAAAGCCAGAAGGGAAAGCCAGAAGGACAGGCCAGAAGGGAAGTCCAGAAGGGCAGGCCAGAAGGACAGGCCAGAAGGGCAGGCCAGAAGGACAGGCCAGAAGGGAAGTCCAGAAGGGAAAGCCAGAAGGGAAAGCCAGAGGGCAGGCCAGAAGGGAAGTCCAGAAGGGCAGGGAAGAAGGGAAGTCCAGAAGGGCAGGCCAGAAGGGAAGTCCAGAAGGGAAGTCCAGAAGGAAAAGCCAGAAGGGAAGTCCAGAACGGCAGGCCAGAAGGGCAGGCCAGAAGGACAGGCCAGAAGGGAAGTCCAGAAGGGAAAGCCAGAAGGGAAAGCCAGAGGGCAGGCCAGAAGGGAAGTCCAGAAGGGCAGGCCAGAAGGACAGGTCAGGAGGGCAGGCCAGAAGGACAGGCCAGAAGGGCAGGCCAGAAGGAAAAGCCAGAAGGGAAGTCCAGAAGGGAAGTCCAGAAGGGAAGTCCAGAAGGACAGGCCAGAAGGGAAGTCCAGAAGGGAAAGCCAGAAGGGAAAGCCAGAAGGACAGGCCAGAAGGGAAGTCCAGAAGGGCAGGCCAGAAGGACAGGCCAGAAGGGCAGGCCAGAAGGACAGGCCAGAAGGGAAGTCCAGAAGGGAAAGCCAGAAGGGAAAGCCAGAGGGCAGGCCAGAAGGGCAGGACAAAATGGGAAGTCCAGAAGGAAAAGCCAGAATGGAAGTCCAGAAGGGAAGTCCAGAAGGACAGGCCAGAAGGACAGGCCAGAAGGGAAGTCAAGAAGGGAAAGCCAGACGGGAAAGCCAGAGGGCAGGGAAGAAGGGAAGTCAAGAAGGGCAGGCCAGAAGGGAAGTCCAAAAGGGCAGGGAAGAAGGGAAGTCCAGAAGGGAAAGCCAGAAGGGAAAGCCAGAAGGACAGGCCAGCAGGGAAGTCCAGAACGGCAGGCCAGAAGGGCAGGCCAGAAGGACAGGCCAGAAGGGAAGTCCAGAAGGGAAAGCCAGAAGGGAAAGCCAGAAGGGAAAGCCAGAGGGCAGGGAAAGAAGGGAAGTCCAAAATGGCAGGCCAGAAGGGAAGTCCAGAACGGCAGGCCAGAAGGGCAGGCCAGAAGGACAGGCCAGAAGGACAGGCCAGAACGGCAGGCCAGAAGGGCAGGCCAGAAGGACAGGCCAGAAGGGAAGTCCAGAAGGGAAAGCCAGAAGGGAAAGCCAGAGGGCAGGCCAGAAGGGAAGTCCAGAAGGGCAGGCCAGAAGGACAGGTCAGGAGGGCAGGCCAGAAGGACAGGCCAGAAGGGCAGGCCAGAAGGGAAGTCCAGAAGGAAAAGCCAGAAGGGAAGTCCAGAAGGGAAGTCCAGAAGGACAGGCCAGAAGGACATGCCAGAAGGGAAGTCCAGAAGGGAAGTCCAGAAGGGAAAGCCAGAAGGACAGGCCAGAAGGGAAGTCCAGAAGGGCAGGCCAGAAGGACAGGCCAGAAGGGCAGGCCAGAAGGACAGGCCAGAAGGGAAGTCCAGAAGGGAAAGCCAGAAGGGAAAGCCAGAGGGCAGGCCAGAAGGGAAGTCCAGAAGGGCAGGGCAGAAGGGAAGTCCAGAAGGGCAGGCCAGAAGGGAAGTCCAGAAGGGCAGGCCAGAAGGGAAGTACAGAAGGGCAGGCCAGAAGGGAAGTCCAGAAGGAAATGCCAGAAGGGAAGTCCAGAAGGGAAAGCCAGAAGGGAAGTCCAGAAGGGAAGTCCAGAAGGGCAGGCCAGAAGGGAAGTCCAGAAGGAAATGCCAGAAGGGAAGTCCAGAAGGGAAGTCCAGAAGGGAAGTCCAGAAGGAAAAGCCAGAAGGGAAGTCCAGAAGGGAAGTCCAGAAGGACAGGCCACAAGGACAGGCCAGAAGGGAATTCCAGAAGGGAAAGCCAGAAGGGAAAGCCAGAGGGCAGGCCAGAAGGGAAGTCCAGAAGGGCAGGCCAGAAGGACAGGTCAGGAGGGCAGGCCAGAAGGACAGGCCAGAAGGGCAGGCCAGAAGGAAAAGCCAGAAGGGAAGTCCAGAAGGGAAGTCCAGAAGGGAAGTCCAGAAGGACAGGCCAGAAGGGAAGTCCAGAAGGGAAAGCCAGAAGGGAAAGCCAGAAGGACAGGCCAGAAGGGAAGTCCAGAAGGGCAGGCCAGAAGGACAGGCCAGAAGGGAAGTCCAGAAGGGAAAGCCAGAAGGGAAAGCCAGAGGGCAGGCCAGAAGGGAAGTCCAGAAGGGCAGGGAAGAAGGGAAGTCCAGAAGGGCAGGCCAGAAGGGAAGTCCAGAAGGGCAGGCCAGAAGGGAAGTCCAGAAGGGCAGGCCAGAAGGGAAGTCCAGAAGGAAATGCCAGAAGGGAAGTCCAGAAGAGAAAGCCAGAAGGGAAGTCCAGAAGGGAAGTCCAGAAGGGAAGTCCAGAAGGGAAGTCCAGAAGGAAAAGCCAGAAGGGAAGTCCAGAAGGGAAGTCCAGAAGGACAGGCCACAAGGACAGGCCAGAAGGGAATTCCAGAAGGGAAAGCCAGAAGGGAAAGCCAGAGGGCAGGGTAGAAGGGAAGTCCAGAAGGGCAGGCCAGAAGGGAAGTCCAAAAGGGCAGGGAAGAAGGACAGGCCAGAAGGGAAGTCCAGAAGGGAAAGCCAGAAGGGAAAGCCAGAGGGCAGGGAAGATGGGAAGTCCAGAAGGGCAGGCCAGAAGGGAAGTCCAAAAGGGCAGGGAAGAAGGGCAGGGAAGAAGGGAAGTCCAGAAGGGAAAGCCAGAAGGGAAAGCCAGAAGGACAGGCCAGAAGGGAAGTCCAGAAGGGCAGGCCAGAAGGGCAGGCCAGAAGGACAGGCCAGAAGGGAAGTCCAGAAGGGAAAGCCAGAAGGGAAAGCCAGAGGGCAGGCCAGAAGGGAAGTCCAGAAGGGCAGGCCAGAAGGGAAGTCCAAAAGGGCAGGGAAGAAGGACAGGCCAGAAGGGAAGTCCAGAAGGGAAAGCCAGAAGGGAAAGCCAGAAGGACAGGCCAGAAGGGAAGTCCAGAAGGGCAGGCCAGAAGGGCAGGCCAGAAGGACAGGCCAGAAGGGAAGTCCAGAAGGGAAAGCCAGAAGGGAAAGCCAGAGGGCAGGCCAGAAGGGAAGTCCAGAAGGGCAGGCCAGAAGGACAGGCCAGGAGGGCAGGCCAGAAGGACAGGCCAGAAGGGCAGGCCAGAAGGGAAGTCCAGAAGGGAAGTCCAAAAGGGCAGGGAAGAAGGGAAGTCCAGAAGGGAAAGCCAGAAGGACAGGCCAGAAGGGAAGTCCAGAAGGGAAAGCCAGAAGGGAAAGCCAGAGGGCAGGCCAGAAGGGAAGTCCAGAAGGGAAGGGAAGAAGGGAAGTCCAGAAGGGCAGGCCAGAACGGAAGTCCAGAAGGGCAGGCCAGAAGGGAAGTCCAGAAGGGCAGGCCAGAAGGGAAGTCCAGAAGGAAATGCCAGAAGGGAAGTCCAGAAGGGCAGGCCAGAAGGGAAGTCCAGAAGGGCAGGCCAGAAGGGCAAGGCCAGAAGGGAAGTCCAGAAGGAAAAGCCAGAAGGGAAGTCCAGAAGGGCAGGCCAGAAGGGAAGTCCAGAAGGAAAAGCCAGAAGGGAAGTCCAGAAGGGAAGTCCAGAAGGAAAAGCCAGAAGGGCAGGGAAGAAGGGAAGGCCAGATCTTCCTTCGTGACCTTTGTGGCTTCCACTGCCACACCCTGTTCCGAGGACATTGCCTTGAGCTCTGAGTTTACGACCAGCCGCCCATCCGCCCTCCGTCACCCAGCAACTGGCTGGCAGCCACCTCTCTAACCTTCCTCCCCTCAGCTGTCACCAGGCTGACCCACCGCCCACTGTTACCATGGTAATAGACACAAACAAGACCCAACAGCCACCTGACAACCCAGACACCTCTCTCTCTCTCTCTCTCTCTCACTCTCTCCCTCCCTCCCACCCACGTGCATTCCTCTTTGAACAAAGACATCCAGTGTCACACAGAAGTCTACCAAGCCATACCACAGACAGGGTGGTATGCCCAACTGATGAGGCCACAGAGCGAGGGGGGATTAGTAATAGCATCTGTGAAAAGTGCATTTATCTCCCAACTCCTTTCTTATCTGTTATCTTCCCCTAACTAGAATGAAAAGAGAATATAAAGTAAATAAACAAATTCCATGCATAGCACACTCAGAGAAAAAATATACAAATTGACTTCAGTTGTGGTTGGAGTATTTTTTACATACTTATACGCTCAGTGCCAACCATGTCAATAGAACCTGTCAAGTTCCACAGGATAACAAAAGACAAAAGAGTTCTTTCTAAACATTTTTGGAATAATGGGGGACAACATCTATCTGTGAGGGGGCTAGAAAGGGGGACAACATATATCTGTGAGGGGGCTAGAAAGGGGGACAACATTTATCTGTGAGGGGGCTAGAAAGGGGGACAACATCTATCTGTGAGGGGGCTAGAAAGGGGGACAACATCTATCTGTGAGGGGGATAGAAAGGGGGACAGCATCTATCTGTGAGGGGGCTAGAAAGGGGGACAACATCTATCTGTGAGGGGGCTAGAAAGGGGGACAACATTTATCTGTGAGGGGGCTAGAAAGGGGGACAACGTCTATCTGTGAGGGGGCTAGAAAGGGGGACAACATCTATCTGTGAGGG
Source organism: Oncorhynchus keta (assembly GCF_023373465.1). Lineage (NCBI taxonomy): Eukaryota > Metazoa > Chordata > Actinopteri > Salmoniformes > Salmonidae > Oncorhynchus > Oncorhynchus keta. The sequence continues at coordinate 14,684,868 of NC_068455.1, read as the reverse complement.
GGATAGAAAGGGGGACAACATCTATCTGTGAAGGGGCTAGAAAGGGGGACAACATCTATCTGTGAGGGGGCTAGAAAGGGGGACAACATCTATCTGTGAGGGGGATAGAAAGGGAGACAGCATCTATCTGTGAGGGGCTAGAAAGGGGGACAACATTTATCTGTGAGGGGGATAGAAAGGGGGACAACATCTATCTGTGAGGGGGATAGAAAGGGGGACAGCATCTATCTGTGAGGGGCTAGAAAGGGGGACAACATTTATCTGTGAGGGGGCTAGAAAGGGGGACAACATCTATCTGTGAGGGGGATAGAAAGGGGGACAGCATCTATCTGTGAGGGGCTAGAAAGGGGGACAACATCTATCTGTGAGGGGGATAGAAAGGGGGACAGCATCTATCTGTGAGGGGCTAGAAAGGGGGACAACATCTATCTGTGAGGGGGATAGAAAGGGGGACAGCATCTATCTGTGAGGGGCTAGAAAGGGGGACAACATCTATCTGTGAGGGGGCTAGAAAGGGGGACAACATCTATCTGTGAGGGGGATAGAAAGGGAGACAGCATCTATCTGTGAGGGGCTAGAAAGGGGGACAACATCTATCTGTGAGGGGCTAGAAAGGGGGACAACATTTATCTGTGAGGGGGATAGAAAGGCGGTAGCATAGAAAAATATAAGAAATATATCAACATGAAAAATGTGGGTCAGTATTCTCTTTTTTTTACAGGGTCCGGTCCCTGCAATTTCGAGGCAGAAGATTGTGTTCTCTCTCTCCCCCCTCTCTCTTTCTCTCTCTTCATGACAATTATCTTTTAACACTGGAAGGACAGACCTTAAAGGGGGGATGAACTTCCTGATTTGGTCTTGTTTTTCGAGTGAGTGACTGTAACTGGGTACTGTTTTGGCAGAGTGAATTTACAAATGCTTCACACCTGCTGAAGCACGCACAAGAGACACCCACACTGTGAAAGCGCGCACAAGAGATTCCCACACTGTGAATGCACACACAAGAGACACCCACACTGTGAAAGCGCACACAAGAGACACCCACACTGTGAAAGCGCACACAAGAGACACCCACACTGTGAAAGCGCACACAAGAGACACCCACATTAAAACATCCCCCCAAGACAACTCTCATTTGGCTTTAGTCATGGCTGCTGCATTTCTTAATGATCAAGTGGTCATAACTGAAGCCTAACAAAAGTTGTCTTGGGGGGGATGTTTTAATGTGGGTGTCTCTTGTGCATGCTTTCGCAGTGTGGGTGTCTCTTGTGCGCGCTTTCGCAGTGTGGGTGTCTCTTGTGCGCGCTTTCGCAGTGTGGGTGTCTCTTGTGCGCACTTTCACAGTGTGGGTGTCTCTTGTGCACACTTTCACAGTGTGGGTGTCTCTTGTGCATGCTTTCGCAGTGTGGGTGTCTCTTGTGCATGCTTTCGCAGTGTGGGTGTCTCTTGTGCATGCTTTCGCAGTGTGGGTGTCTCTTGTGTGCACTTTCACAGTGTGGGTGTCTCTTGTGCGCACTTTCACAGCGTGGATGTCTCTTGTGTGTGCATTCGCATGTGGGAAGCATTTGTACATTCACTCACTCTGCCAAAACAGTTAGTCACTCACCTTTCTAGATAACATGAAATAGTCTAACCAGGTCTTGTCTCTTAAGTCCCCTAACTTCTTTCACCAATTAGCTACAGCCAGGCTGTTGTGCAACTTGGCAAAATGGGTTTGACATTGGATAGCTTATCTCTGGGGCTAGTTAGGGACCATCATTAAATTACAATATGTAAATGGGAATATGTAAATGTTTTAATGTTGCACATCTTGTAGCTGTATATGCATTTCTACAATTTATAGTTGGTTTGAGATTTTAAAAAATTGTCACATTGTGTAATTTTCTGATGGTCCCTAACTAGCCCCATATAGATATCGAATGTCAAACAAAATGTACCATAGTTACGATCGGATCGGGAGCTCCATAGTTACGATCGGATCGGGAGCTCCATAGTTACGATCGGATCGGGAGCTCCATAGTTACGATCGGATCGGGAGCTCCATAGTTACGATCGGATCGGGAGCTCCATAGTTACAATCGGATAGGGAGCTCCATAGTTACAATCGGATAGGGAGCTCCATAGTTACGATCGGATCGGGAGCTCCATAGTTACGATCGGATCGGGAGCTCCATAGTTACGATCGGATAGGGAGCTCCATAGTTACAATCGGATAGGGAGCTCCATAGTTACAATCGGATAGGGAGCTCCATAGTTACAATCGGATAGGGAGCTCCATAGTTACGATCGGATCGGGAGCTCCATAGTTACAATCGGATCGGGAGCTCCATAGTTACGATCGGATCGGGAGCTCCATAGTTACGATCGGATCGGGAGCTCCATAGTTACGATCGGATAGGGAGCTCCATAGTTACAATCGGATAGGGAGCTCCATAGTTACAATCGGATAGGGAGCTCCATAGTTACAATCGGATAGGGAGCTCCATAGTTACGATCGGATCGGGAGCTCCATAGTTACGATCGGATCGGGAGCTCCATAGTTACGATCGGATAGGGAGCTCCATAGTTACAATCGGATCGGGAGCTCCATAGTTACAATCGGATAGGGAGCTCCATAGTTACAATCGGATCGGGAGCTCCATAGTTACAATCGGATAGGGAGCTCCATAGTTACAATCGGATCGGGAGCTCCATAGTTACGATCGGATCGGGAGCCCATAGTTACAATCGGATAGGAGCTCCATAGTTACAATCGGATCGGGAGCTCCATAGTTACAATCGGATAGGAGCTCCATAGTTACAATCGGATCGGGAGCTCCATAGTTACAATCGGATCGGGAGCTCCATAGTTACAATCGGATAGGGAGCTCCATAGTTACAATCGGATAGGGAGCTCCATAGTTACAATCGGATCGGGAGCTCCATAGTTACAATCGGATCGGGAGCTCCATAGTTACAATCGGATCGGGAGCTCCATAGTTACAATCGGATAGGGAGCTCCATAGTTACAATCGGATCGGGAGCTCCATAGTTACAATCGGATAGGGAGCTCCATAGTTACAATCGGATAGGGAGCTCCATAGTTACAATCGGATCGGGAGCTCCATAGTTACAATCGGATAGGGAGCTCCATAGTTACAATCGGATAGGGAGCTCCATAGTTACAATCGGATAGGGAGCTCCATAGTTACAATCGGATAGGGAGCTCCATAGTTACGATCGGATCGGGAGCTCCATAGTTACGATCGGATCGGGTGCAGTTGAATGGATTATTTGTGGGCATGAGGGCAGGATTGAAATGAACACTTCATTCCAGGATATGTCATATCTTCCTATCATCTTGCAAATTTCACTTTTGGATGAGAGCGAGACTGACTTTATGACCAAAATTATCCTATTTAAACATAGTAAATTGTGACAATAGAATACATGCTTCTGACTCTCATCGATGCCACATAAGCTGTTTTCAAAGTGAGAAGTTACTTATAAGGGGCAGTCGCTCTTTAACTGCCACCATGGTAGTCATGGTGACACTTCTCATTTGACGTGGTACTCTGGAAGTAAAAACTGTAGTGCTCCTATAGTCTAGAATCACAACCGTGTCCCAGATGGCACCCTATTCCTTTTATTCCCTATATAGGGCACTACTTTCTATGGACCCTGATCAAAAGTTGTCACACCCTGATCTGTCTCCACCCCCCCCCCCACCAAGTGTCTCCAATTTTCCCCATTATCCCCTGTGTATTAATACCTGCGTTTTCTGTTTGTCTGTTGCCAGTTTGTCATGTCTTGTCAGGTCTTACCAGAGTGTTTCTGGTGTTTATGGTCTAGTCTTTCCGGTTCTGACCTTTCTGCCTGTCCCCGATTGACTCTGCTTTGGGTTATGAACCTCTGCCTGCCCTTTGACTGCCCCTGTGTTATAATAACTATTCTGAGAACCAAACTATCTGCCTCCTGCATCATGGTCATATCCTGAGTCATGAGAAAAGTAGTGCACTACATTAGAATTAGATGGTTCATGTTGTGAAAAGTAGTGCACTACATTAGAATTAGATGGTTCATGTTGTGAAAAGTAGTGCACTACATTAGAATTAGATGGTTCATGTTGTGAAAAGTAGTGCACTACATTAGAATTAGATGGTTCATGTTGTGAAAAGTAGTGCACTACATTAGAATTAGATGGTTCATGTTGTGAGCTGTGTACAGCAACTCTGGAGGCAAGTCAGACTAATAATCCAACAACAAGCTGTTGTTTCAGGATGAATCACAACCCAAATAGCAAAGGTGTGATAGATGAAGGAACGAAAGTACTAAAGCTGTTACTGGGGAAAATGGTAGAATGGTGAAATGTCTCACCACTAACCCAACTTATACACTGAGTGTACAAAACATTAAGAACACCTGCTATTTCCATGACATAGACTGACCAGGTGAATTGAGGTTAGGGACGTGGTCCCGTGGTGGGAACATCAATCAGCGGAAATGTTCAAGAGCGCCACCTATAGAGGTTGATGAAACTCAAACTGTCATTAAAATGGACATACAATGTACTGAATTAAAGCTACACTCGTTGTGAATCTATCCACCAAGTCAGATTTGTAAAATGCTTTTTGGAGAAAGCATGAGAAGCTATTATCTGATACCATGCACCCTCAAAATACTGCAACGTCACCTAACACGACAGATTTTGCGTTAGCCGGCGCAAACCAAAACGCAGAAATAAAATATAAAACATTCATTACCTTTGACGAGCTTCTTTCTTGGCACTCCTAGATGTCCCATAAACATAATTTAGGGTCTTTTTTCGAATTAAATCGGTCCATATATAGCCTAGATATCGATCTAAGAATACTGTGTGAACAACGGAAAAAAATAGCTTTTTCTAAAGTAACGTCATTTTTTAAAATTAAAAAAGTTGACGATAAACTTTCACAAAACACTTCGAAATACTTTTGTAATGCAACTTTAGGTATTAGTACACATTAATAAGCGATAAAATTCATCAGGAGGCGATGTAAATTCTATAGATGTCCGTCTCGAAAAAATGTCTTGGAGAGAGCTCGACCAAAACATCTGGTCGGAGACCGGAGGGAATCGGTTCCCTTGATTCGGTTAGACCAAGAATCAAAGCTGAATCAAATGACAAGACTCTAGACATCGTGTGGAAGCTGTAGGCACTGCAACCTCGACCTAATTTAATTCGGTTCACTTTGAACAATTCCTTGAAGTCGCGCATGGATATTTATTTCCATTTTCAGTGATCAGATTTTCATGCACTTTTCGATGAAACGCACGTTCTGTTATAGTCACAGCCGTGATTTAACCCGTTTTAGAAACGTCTGAGTGTTTTCTATCCACACATACTAATCATATGCATATACTATATTCCTGGCATGAATAGCAGGGTGCTGAAATGTTGCGCGATTTTTAACAAAAAGCTTTGAGAGCTTTGACAGGACTGTATACCATGCAACATTACACCAAACTGGGATTTTTCAATCATACAAGTCCTAAACTAAGATGCTTTGGTCATGTATTGATGAAAAGATTGGATATTATAATCTGTAGTCATTACCATGGTTCAATTTGTAGATGGTTGAGCTACTTATTGAATACATTAACATTGTCAGTATATGAAAACATTTATTCTGCTTAAATTCTCGACTTCCCTAACAGGTTATACACTGAGTGTACAAAACATTAAGAACACCTGCTATTTCCATGACATAGACTGACCAGGTGAATTGAGGTGAAAGCTATGATCCCTTATTGATGTCATTTGTTACATCTACTTCAATTAAATCAAATCAAAATCAAATCAAATTTTATTGGTCACATACACGTGTTTAGCAGATGTTAATGTGAGTGTAGCGAAATGCTTATGCTTCTAGTTCCGACAGTACAGTAATATCTAACAAGTAATCTAACAATTTCACAACAGCTAACTTGTACACACAAGTGTAAAGGAATGATTAAGAATATGTCCATATAAATACATGGATGAGTGATGGCCGAACGGCATAGGCAAGATGCAGTAGATGGTATAGGGTACAGTATATACAAATGAGATGAGTAGGGTATGTAAACATTATATTAAGTGTTTAAGTTATTAGTGATACATTTATTCCATCCAATTATTAATTATTAAAGTGGCTAGAGATTTGAGTCAGTGTGTTGGCAGCAGCCACTCAATGTTAGTGATGGCTGTTTAACAGTCTGATGGCCTTGAGATAGAAGCTGTTTTTCAGTCTCTCGGTCCCAGCTTTGATGCAACTGTACTGACCTTGCCTTCTGGATGATAGAGGGGTGAACAGGCAGTGGCTCGGGTGGTTGTTGTCCTTGATGATCTTTTTGGCCTTCCTGTGACATCGGGTGGTTGTTGTCCTTGATGATCTTTTTGGCCTTCCTGTGACATCGGGTGGTGTAGGTGTCCTGGAGGGCAGGGAGTTTTCCCCCGGTGATGCGTTGTGCAGACCTCACTACCCTCTGGAGAGCCTTACGGTTGTGGGCGGAGCAGTTGCCGTACCAGGCGGTGATACAGCCCGACAAGATGCTCTCGATTGTGCATCTGTAAAAGTTTGTGAGTATTTTTGGTGACAAGCCAAATTTCTCCAGCCTCCTGAGATTGAAGAGGCGATGTTGCGCCTTCTTCACAACGCTGTCTGTGTGGGTGGACCAATTCAGTTTGTCCGTGATGTGTACTCCGAGGAACTTAAAACTATCCGCCTTCTCCACTACTGTCCCATCGATGTGGATATGGGGGGTGCTCCCTCTGCTCTTTCCTGAAGTCCACGATCATCTCCTTTGTTTTGTTGACATTGAGTGTGAGGTTATTTTCCTGACACCACACTCTGAGGGCTCTCACCTTCTCCCTGTAGGCCGTCTCGTCGTTACTGGTAATCAAGCCTACCACTGTAGTGTCGTCTGCAAACTTGATGATTGAGTTGGAGGCGTGCATGGCCACGCAGTCATGGGTGAACAGGGAGTACAGGAGAGGGCTGAGAAAGCACCCTTGTGGGGCCCCAGTGTTGAGGATCAGCGGGGTGGAGATGTTGTTTCCTACCCTCACACCCTGGAGGTGTCTCGTCAGGAAGTCCAGTACCCAGTTGCACAGGGCGGGGTCGAGACCCAGGGTCTTGAGCTTGATGACGAGTTTGGAGGGTACTATGGTGTTAAATGCTGAGCTGTCGTCGATGAACAGCATTCTCACATAGGTATTCCTCTTGTTCAGATGGGTTAGGGCAGTGTGGTTGCGATTGCATCGTCTGTGGACCTATTGGGGCGGTAAGCAAATTGGAGTGGGTCTAGGGTGTCAGGTATGGTCCTTGACTCAAAGCACTTCATGATGACGGAAGTGAGTGCTACGGGGCGGTAGTCATTTAGCTCAGTTACCTTAGCTTTCTTGGGAACAGGAACAATGGTGGCCCTCTTGAAGCATGTGGGAACAGCAGACTGGGATAGGGATTGATTGAATATGTCCGTAAACACACCAGCCAGCTGGTGTGCGCATGCTCTGAGGACGCAGCTAGGGATGCCTTCTGGGCCGGCAGCCTTGCGAGGGTTAACACGTTTAAATGTTTTACTCAAGTTGGCTGTGGTGAAGGAGAGCCCGCAGGTTTTGGTAGCGGGCCGTGTCAGTGGCACTGTATTGTCCTCAAAGCGGGCAAAGAAGTTGTTTATTTTGTCTGGGAGCAAGACATCGGTGTCCGCAACGGGGCTGGTTTTCTTTTTGTAGTCCATGATTGTCTGTAGACCCTGCCACATACGTCTCGTGTCTGAGCCGTTGAATTGCGACTCTACTTTGTCTCTATACTGACGCTTAGATTGTTTGATTAAAGAATATTTTTTTAAGCCATGAGACAATTGAGACATGGATTGTGTATGTGTGCCATTCAGAGGGTGAATTGGCAAGGCCAAATATTTAAGTGACTTTGAACATGGTATGGTAGTAGGTGCCAGGCACACCGGTTTGTGTCAAGAGCTGCAACGCTGCTGAGTTTTTCATGCTCACCCGTTTCCCGTGTGTATCTAGAATGGTCCACCACTCAAAGGACATCCAGCCAACTTAACACAACTGTGGGAAGCATTGGAGTCAACATGGGTCAGCATCCCTGTGGAACCCTTTCAACACCTTGTAGAGTCCATGCCCTGACAGACTGAGGCTGTTCTGAGGGCAAAAGGGGATGCATGTAATTATTAGGAAGATGTTCCTAATGTTTTGTGCACTCAGTGTATACTGTAGACCCATACTGGATAATATACAGAAATGCAGATGAGTGTTTTAAGTGGAAATCTCATATAAGGCGTTTATATTGTGTGTAGAGTGAGGTGGTGTGTGGGGAAACACACATCTGTTTGGATTACTTGCTAAGAAGCTTACTGTTCTACCATCAATGTCTATTGCCATCCTATGTGCTATGGCATTGTTCTAGTGCCAACTGCGCTGTTGAGTAAGAAAGAGCTTGAGGCCCCCTGAACTCCACAACTCAGCAAGATTACAACAGAAGGTCGATTAAGGCTCAGAGGCTGTGCTTTTTAACTTAACTGTTTTATGGCAGGATATTTAAAAAAAAATCCCCTCAGTAAAACAGACATTAACAGGGAAAACACAATACCATTGAAAAGAAAGGAAGTTTATTTTCTTTCCTCCAGCGTCCCACAGAATTCTTTAAGATGGTATCCGAGTCACGGAATTCACATAAAAGAAGTGGACCTGGCCAATTCTAAAGGTTCTGTAATAAACATAATGTTGGGAAATGCAGCTGTATTATTGCTACATTTCCTGTCGCCCACTGAGATATTCCACAGATCTGTCGCCCACTGAGATATTCCACAGATCTGTCGCCCACTGAGATATTCCACAGATCCGTCGCCCACTGAGATATTCCACAGATTTGTCGCCCACTGAGATATTCCACAGATTTGGCATGAGTAATTTAATGATACATTTCCTCTACGTGAGTCAGAGCACACACACACACACACACACACACACACACACACACACACACACACACACACACACACACACACACACACACACACACACACACACACACACACACACACACACACACACACACACACACACACACACACTTCACCTATTTATTTTTGCTGTCAATCATTTTGGAGTTGTTAGTGAAGTTCATACAGTAAGTGTTGCATGTCACTCAGAGTTTCATACAGTGTTGCATGTCACTCAGAGTTTCATATAGTGTGTTGCATGTCACTCAGAGTTTCATACAGTAAGTGTTGCATGTCACTCAGAGTTTCATACAGTAAGTGTTGCATGTCACTCAGAGTTTCATACAGTGTGTTGCATGTCACTCAGAGTTTCATATAGTGTGTTGCATGTCACTCAGAGTTTCATATAGTGTGTTGCATGTCACTCAGAGTTTCATACAGTGTGTTGCATGTCACTCAGAGTTTCATATAGTGTGTTGCATGTCACTCAGAGTTTCATATAGTGTGTTACATGTCACTCAGAGTTTCATACAGTGTGTTGCATGTCACTCAGAGTTTCATATAGTGTGTTGCATGTCACTCAGAGTTTCATATAGTGTGTTGCATGTCACTCAGAGTTTCATACAGTGTGTTGCATGTCACTCAGAGTTTCATATAGTGTGTTGCATGTCACTCAGAGTTTCATACAGTGTGTTGCATGTCACTCAGAGTTTCATATAGTGTGTTACATGTCACTCAGAGTTTCATATAGTGTGTTGCATGTCACTCAGAGTTTCATACAGTAAGTGTTGCATGTCACTCAGAGTTTCATACAGTAAGTGTTGCATGTCACTCAGAGTTTCATATAGTGTGTTGCATGTCACTCAGAGTTTCATACAGTAAGTGTTGCATGTCACTCAGAGTTTCATACAGTAAGTGTTGCATGTCACTCAGAGTTTCATACAGTGTGTTGCATGTCACTCAGAGTTTCATACAGTAAGTGTTGCATGTCACTCAGAGTTTCATACAGTAAGTGTTGCATGTCACTCAGAGTTTCATACAGTGTGTTGCATGTCACTCAGAGTTTCATACAGTGTGTTGCATGTCACTCAAAGTTTCATATAGTGTGTTGCATGTCACTCAGAGTTTCCATACAGTGTGTTGCATGTCACTCAGAGTTTCATACAGTGTGTTGCATGTCACTCAGAGTTTCATACAGTAAGTGTTGCATGTCACTCAGAGTTTCATACAGTGTGTTGCATGTCACTCAGAGTTTCATACAGTAAGTGTTGCATGTCACTCAGAGTTTCATACAGTGTGTTGCATGTCACTCAGAGTTTCATACAGTAAGTGTTGCATGTCACTCAGAGTTTCATACAGTAAGTGTTGCATGTCACTCAGAGTTTCATACAGTGTGTTGCATGTCACTCAGAGTTTCATACAGTGTTGCATGTCACTCAGAGTTTCATACAGTGTTGCATGTCACTCAGAGTTTCATACAGTGTGTTTTGCATGTCACTCAGAGTTTCCAGGCTCTGTAGTTGTAGTGTCTGGTAACTGAAGTGCTGCTGTGATGTCACAGTGTGTTGTAGATGCACAGGAAAGCAACCCTATGCGTTTCACTCTCTCCAGCCAACTGCTGAAGTGGTGGGATAAAGACTCATTACAGTACTGACTCTAAACATGAAGGCCAGAGTTGGATTTTTCTCACTTTTTCCACATGCATTAAATATAATGACTCAATAATGGGTACCATAATTTAGGCTTTTATGTATAATGTTGTCAGTTTGTCCAAGGATTGGCTAGGAGAAAATAAACTGTATGGTCATTTTCCCTCTGTACAGTATGAAATTGCTGTGACAGCGTATGGAACAGATGTATTTAATGACTGCAATACCAGGTGCTAGCAGCTACCATGTCACTTGGACATCCTACTTAAAATTGCAATGATGGTCCATTTCTGTACAGAGGCTGCATTTCCCAGGAGGAATACTAATGATCTCTCCATCTGGACTGAACTGTACATGCTTGGTGTTAAATCACGCTTTTCACTGAACACTGACTACACCACTTCCGCAACCCGTTCAAACCTCATGTTAAACAATAAATAATTGAGTGGAATGGCAACTCGATAAAAGACAGTACTGTGCAGCCGTCTTCATCTACCTCGCCAAGGCTTTCGACTCTGTCAATCACCAGATTCTTATCGGCAGACTCAGTAGCCTCGGTTTTTCGGATGACTGCCTTGCCTGGTTCACCAATTACTTTGCAGACAGAGTTCAGTGTGTCAAATCGAAGGGCATGCTGTCCGGTCCTCTGGCAGTCTCTATGGGGGTGCCACAGGGTTCAATTCTCGGGCCGACTCTTTTCTCTGTATATATCAATGATGTTGGTCTTGCTGCGGGCGATTCCCTGATCCACCTCTACGCAGACGACACCATTCTATATACTTTCGGCCCGTCATTGGACACTGTGCTATCTAACCTCCAAACGAGCTTCAATGCCATACAACACTCCTTCCGTGGCCTCCAACTGCTCATAAACGCTAGTAAAACCAAATGCATGCTTTTCAACCGATCGCTGCCTGCACCCGCATGCCCGACTAGCATCATCACACTGGATGGTTCCGACCTTGAATATGTGGACACCTATAAGTACCTAGGTGTCTGGCTAGACTGCAAACTCTCCTTCCAGACCCATATCAAACATCTCCAATCGAAAATCAAATCAAGAGTCGGCTTTCTATTCCGCAACAAAGCCTCCTTCACTCACGCTGCCAAGCTTACCCTAGTAAAACTGACTATCCTACCGATCCTCGACTTCGGCGATGTCATCTACAAAATCGCTTCCAACACTCTACTCAGCAAACTGGATGCAGTTTATCACAGTGCCATCTGTTTTGTCACTAAAGCACCTTATACTACCCACCACTGCTCTAGTCGGCTGGCCCTCGCTACATATTCGTCGCCAGACCCACTGGCTCCAGGTCATCTACAAGGCCATGCTAGGTAAAGCTCCGCCTTATCTCAGTTCACTGGTCACGATGGCAACACCCATCCGTAGCACACGCTCCAGCAGGTGTATCTCACTGATCATCCCTAAAGCCAACACCTCATTCGGCCGCCTTTCGTTCCAGTACTCTGCTGCCTGTGACTGGAACGAATTGCAAAAATCGCTGAAGTTGGAGACTTTTATCTCCCTCACCAACTTCAAACATCAGCTATCTGAGCAGCTAACCGATCGCTGCAGCTGTACATAATCTATTGGTAAATAGCCCACCCATTTTCACCTACCTCATCCCCACAGTTTTTATTTATTTACTTTTCTGCTCTTTTGCACACCAATATCTCCACCTGTACATGATCATCTGATCATTTATCACTCCAGTGTTAATCTGCAATATTGTAATTATTCCCCTACCTCCTCATGCCTTTTGCACACATTGTATATAGACTCCCCTTTTTTTCTACTGTGTTATTGACTTGTTAATTGTTTACTCCATGTGTAACTCTGTGTTGTCTGTTCACACTGCTATGCTTTATCTTGGCCAGGTCGCAGTTGCAAATGAGAACTTGTTCTCAACTAGCCTACCTGGTTAAATAAAGGTGAAATAAATAAATAAAAAAATAAAAAACTCAGAAAGTGCTTTGCTTGAACTTGGAACTATGAGATATCTTTAACGTTGTGTGTAAAGACAGACTGTCTTCAACAGTGATCCATTCATTCACTGTGGATTCACCAGGCCCGCGTTGGAGGGAGGAGTGTGTGTGTGTGTGTGTGTGTGTGGTTTCGCAAAGCTTGTGTTGCAGGGATGGATGAGAGTAATGGCAGTTACAGTCAAAACTGGACCAGGTTTCAGTAATTGAATATGCATGGCAGTTTCAGATATTCCCACACCTCTCATCCCTCCAGTAACAGGGCAGGCCTGGTGATGATTCTAGCTGTTAGATGCATCTAGATGGAGCACAACACTCTTCAGCAGATGTGTATAAATAAGGCCTGTTGTTTTTATTTTATTTTATTTTTTTACCTTTATTTAACCAGGCAAGTCAGTTAAGAACATATTCTTATTTTCAATGACGGCCTGGGAACAGTGGGGTTAACTGCCTGTTCAGGGGCAGAACGACAGATTTGTCAGCTCGGGGGTTTGAACTCGCAACCTTCCGGTTACTAGTCCAACGCTCTAACCACTAGGCTACGCTGCCGCTAATAAGGATGAAGTATAAAGAGGACTGTCTCAGCTGCCATAAGCACTGTGTCAGGCAGCCAGCAGCACTCCTTAACTACTCCACTCTGAGGGATTCATCACTGTGTCAGGCAGCCAGCAGCACTCCTTAACTACTCCACTCTGAGGGATTCATCACTGTGTCAGGCAGCCAGCAGCACTCCTTAACTACTCCACTCTGAGGGATTCATCACTGTGTCAGGCAGCCAGCAGCACTCCTTAACTACTCCACTCTGAGGGATTCATCACTGTGTCAGGCAGCCAGCAGCACTCCTTAACTACTCCACTCTGAGGGATTCATCACTGTGTCAGGCAGCCAGCAGCACTCCTTAACTACTCCACTCTGAGGGATTCATCACTGTGTCAGGCAGCCAGCAGCACTCCTTAACTACTCCACTCTGAGGGATTCATCACTGTGTCAGACAGCCAGCAGCACTCCTTAACTACTCCACTCTGAGGGATTCATCACTGTGTCAGGCAGCCAGCAGCACTCCTTAACTACTCCACTCTGAGGGATTCATCACTGTGTCAGACAGCCAGCAGCACTCCTTAACTACTCCACTCTGAGGGATTCATCACTGTGTCAGGCAGCCAGCAGCACTCCTTAACTACTCCACTCTGAGGGATTCATCACTGTGTCAGGCAGCCAGCAGCACTCCTTAACTACTCCACTCTGAGGGATTCATCACTGTGTCAGACAGCCAGCAGCACTCCTTAACTACTCCACTCTGAGGGATTCATCACTGTGTCAGGCAGCCAGCAGCACTCCTTAACTACTCCACTCTGAGGGATTCATCACTGTGTCAGGCAGCCAGCAGCACTCCTTAACTACTCCACTCTGAGGGATTCATCACTGTGTCAGACAGCCAGCAGCACTCCTTAACTACTCCACTCTGAGGGATTCATCACTGTGTCAGGCAGCCAGCAGCACTCCTTAACTACTCCACTCTGATGGATTCATCACTGTGTCAGACAGCCAGCAGCACTCCTTAACTACTCCACTCTGAGGGATTCATCACTGTGTCAGGCAGCCAGCAGCACTCCTTAACTACTCCACCTTGAGGGATTCTTGAAATCGTACATGGAGGAAGTCTCTGGCTCCAGGATGCAGCAGCATGATGATGATTGGTTGGCTGTAAGACTTCCTGTCTTCACCAGACTATAGCCTGGCTGACACTAGCCAAACTATACAAACTACAATCCAAACCTGGGGTCAAATAGGATAAGTTTTCCATCAACATGTTTGGGTGGCGCTTGATAAAAAAAAAGCTTTGTCGAAAAAATGACCAACAGAATAGTCTCGCCCATCTGCCATTCCAGGCAGGCTCAGTTCAAATGTTCAAAGTATTTTGAAAAGAAAACAGATAATATTTGAACCCTGTCAGGCTCCTGTAGGTTTTAATGAGGACCAATTAAATCCTGGACTAGCAAAATAACATGATATTTAAACACATTTACATCCCTCTCTATATTCTGTAGTTAATATTATGTTGCAAACTAGGAGTGTAGCTTCTCAAACAGAAACTCTGCCCTGTGGTGGATTGTTCTGGACCAGATGGCCAAACCTGACATAGTGTACACCTCAGTGCAGACAGACAGACAGACAGAGCTCCCCTGCCCTCACACAGAGAGAACTCGGCTTGAGCCTGGCTCTCTGACTTCATGTTTGGGAATATCCTGCGGATATGCGTGTCTGTGTCTAGGCTTGAAAATGGGGTATTAGTGTTCATTTATAACTAAAAACATTATGGCTGTAAATCATCAGAACCATCATCATCAGAACCAGCCCAGCCCAGCCCATGAATACTAAGTGAGTAAACCTTACACACAATAATATGCCCATAAAATACACATTGTTATTTTTGACAGCAGATGGACTCTCAGGGCATGGACTCTACAAGGTGTTGAAAGTGTTCCGCAGGGATGCTGGCCATGTTGACTCCAATGCTTCCCACAGTTGTGTCAAGTTGTCTGGATGTCCTTTGGGTGGTGGACCATTCTTGATAAAAATGGGAAATTGTTGAGCGTGAAAAACCCAGCAGCATTTCAGCCCTTGACACAAACCGGTGCGCCTGGCAGCTACTACCATACCCCGTTCAAAGGCACTTAAATCTTTTGTCTTGCCCATATATCTTCTGAATGGCACACATACATAATACATGTCTCAATTGTCTCAAGGCTTTAACATGCCTCCTCCCCTTCATCTACATTGATTGAAGTGGATTTAACAAGTGACATCAATATGGGATCATAACATTCACCTGGTCAGTTTGTCATGGAAAGAGTTCTTAATGTTTTGTAAACTCAGTGTATCTTTCTATTGTTGACAGACAGAAACGGATTCCTGTGGTAAAGGAGCAGTGAATCGGCTGTGTGTATCTGTGTGTGTATTGTGACAACCACCCAACAAACAGCCCACAAGGCATTCTTAATGGCGTGTATTATAAATAAAGAGGCAGGGTTGGCCTTGTAGTGAACAGAGGATTAGGATGGGTTGAGCTCTGCTCAGACAACAGGGTGGGGTCAGCCCAAGGTCGTTATTATGACTGTGAGCTACAAGGTCTGTTGTATTGACTGCATGGTTTTACGCCAGTCATATCTACAGCTCTGGGTTACATGATACAGGCAAGCAAACAACTATTAATAAGTTAATCATGTTAATACCGATAACCGTTTTGCATAAGTACCCATTTTGAGTGTTTACTGTATGTGTTCATGTGTGTTCTTAAGTAGTTTAAAATACATGCCAGATTATGTCAACAGTAGAAGGAAAACCAATTCCATGACATGTGTTTATTATAAGAGGACTGTAGGAGAAACCACATGGGTTTTATGAGGTCAGCCTGGGACAAACCACAGCCATGCACACATACACACACATGTAAATATGTGTATAGAATGGCTCACACACAGGTCAAACCAGAGGAGATCAGACCAAAAGTATAGATAGAAAGTTGAATTCATGGGTTCAAAAGACAGAAGCAACAGGACTGAAGAAGTGTAGCCATTTTCTTTTTTCTTTACAAACAGCAAGTCCTGAAGTGTTTTAAAGCCTAACTACACAAAACAGATAACTACTGATCATCATAATCATTAAAAGTCATATATTATATATAATACTAAGGCACATTCCAACAGAATGCTTTGTCTGTAGTGTCTGCCAGTTATTCTGTGTGCGTCCAAAATCAGACCCTATTCCCTGTAGTTGTTTCCTTTTGACCAGGCCACTATATAGGGAACAAGGTGCTATTTCAGACACACAAAAGGTTCTATAGGCTACTTCCAACTATAATACTTCAGCTCATAGTAATGTCAGTGAGGAATACATCAGGGTTTCTCACTACACTAACATTTTGACCATATGGAAATGTACAGCTTTTGGATGGTCTATATTCTACACGTTTATGTTTCGTCACTGAACAGCTTATGTTCAGTTTCCTTCCTTCCTTCATTTGTCCCATGGGGGTCGCTGTAGTACAATGCAATTTCCTTATGCAATTTTACTGGTATATTCTTAACCAATCAATAAATACATCCTGTGTCAATCAAACCAATTTAAAAAAAGATTTCATGCCTGAACTCTCTATACAGTACTGTACATACACAATTTACCCTGCCAAACCAGTAACAGGACCCTCAGAATAGCCTGGGTCCAGATGTGTTTGTTCTGTATAGCAAACTCTTATGGTATCCATTGGAAAAACAGGAATCTGGAACCAGGCTACCCTCAAAAACCCACCACCCTAAAATAACACATCTTAACACCATCCAGACTCTTTCTGAAACCTAAACCCCACAGACAGAGTTTTTAATATCATCCACTTGATCAGGAATGTAGTTGGACGACCAAAACAGTAGAAATCTGGGTCTTTGTAGTAGTGCTCCTGTCCTGATCAGCACCATCTGCACCTGTAGCCAGACTACTCCCTCTCTCCCAGGTGAGATAGATCCCTACCCCTGGCCTGTCAGCATGTTACCGTGACAACGCAGCACCTTCCTTTAAAACACCATGTATCACTACTCTGAGGAAAGCCTAAAATGTGTCACCCGGTCTCTAAACTCCCCCTCAACGGATCTATGCTGAACTCTCCTGTTAAAAAGGTACTTAAAGAGAAATAAAATGAAAATAAAATATGTTTTATGGCAGTTCTTAAAGTTACATTTTATGTGGGGTTGTAATGCGTATATATCCACACTCGTAAATATACATAAACATGACAAACTGATCATGAACTCATAAAAGTGAAGAATGGGCTTCTTGGCCCTTATGCTTTAGTGGGGAGAGAGAATGATATTCACATACACTAATGTGGTGCTTTTGGTTTCACTACGGACCCATTGAGGGTTAAATTGCTTTCAATAAATATATATATTGTACGTGTAAATAAAATGTCATTTAGAAGGTCGCTGTGCTAGGAGGCTGAGGTGGGCATAGCCAGGTGGTACAGGTTTCAGGGTTTGAAGGGGAGGAAATAGAGGCTAGTGGCGGGGTCTCAGGTCTCTGGGCTGCTTATAGAACGAGCTATAGAGGCGAGCCTAGTGATAATAACACTGTGTTGGATCGTGGAAGTAGTATTGGAGAAGTCAGGTTGGTCTCGGAGGCTGGGGACTGGACGGGGCAGACAGCAGCAGCTCAGGGCTGGGCCTCTGTGCAGACATCCTTCTCGTAGATGTAGCTGCCTACACCACCAGTGTTCACCCCTGGAGACAAGAACACGTTTTACATTTGAGTCATTTAGCAGGCGATCTGATCCAGAGCGACTTACAGTGGTGAGTGCAGACATTTTCAGACGTCTAGGGAGGATCACATGCGGAAAATGTATTGCAGTATAACAAATAATTTATTATCAGTTGGTGGTTTGAAGCAGCCTGAGTGAGTTGCATCACCTTTGTGTCGGAAGAGCAATATGAGTGGGTTCTTTAAAAAGCAATTCTACACTGCATAGACTACTGTTACAGTACAGCTAATACATGTCAGACAACAGCACCACCTGGTGGTTGAATAAAGAAGACAAGCGACGCGCCTACCTTTGGGTCCGAAGAGACAAGCATAGCATGGCTTGTGGCAGTATGGTTGGCCATCATGCTGTAAAGAAATTTAAAACAACGTAACCATACCACGTATTCATTGAGAATATCCATACTAGAACACATTTATGGGGCAGCAGGTAGCCTAGTGGTTAGAGCGTTGGACTAGTAACCGAAAGGTTGCAAGATTGAATCCCCGTGCTGACAAGGTAAAAATCTGTAATTCTGCCCCTGAACAATGCAGTTAACCCACTGTTCCTAGGCCGTCATTGAAAATAAGAATTTGTTCTTAACGGACTTGCCTAGTAAAATAAAAATCATATTTAGGTGCATTCAAGAAGACCAGCCTTAACAAGGTGTTGTGTAGATTCCCTGATATTAATAATGACTAGTTATTTAGGATGCTAGCTTATTTGTAGATCAGTGATTTTGTGCAGTCAGGGCCTTGTTCAGGCCAACTCCTTTGAACACAGTCTTTGAATAGCTGGCCCCTTCCTGTTAAAATACCCCTTTCACCCCATCCTCATCCCTTCTTTCTCCATCACCTCCCATCCTATACATCCCTCTCTCTCTCCTACCTCTGCATGGCTGCCGGCGGCCAGGGTCTTGCTGCATCTCTCACAGCGGAGACAGGGCCGATGCCAGTCCTTCCCCAGGGACGTCACCTTCTCAGCTGTCACACACACACACACACACACACACACACACACACACACACACACCTTAGAAATGAGATGCATTCATCTCAGGGTTGCTTCAGCAGGTGCCTCAGATGTGTTTGAAACGTAATTCAAAGGAATGACACACAGGAGCACACAATACCATGGCAACTGCACAACAGTTCATTCTCACCCTGGTAGTGTGTGATAGGTACTTAATATAATGGATACTTACCAAAGTAGACCTTCTTGTTACACCTGGGACACAGGTTGGCCTCACCAGAGAAGGTAGTGATGCTGGAAGCTGTACACACACACACACACACAGTAATATGGCCTACGGCCTGCAATGGTGCAAAACCCCAGTGTGAACAGCTAAATAAACTACCCTGTGATTGTCCCTGGAGTGAGCCTGGTGTTAACCTGATGTTAGCCTTACCCCTGCAGTGAGCCTGGTGTTAACCTGATGTTAGCCTTACCCCTACAGTGAGCCTGGTGTTAACCTGATGTTAGCCTTACCCCTGCAGTGAGCCTGGTGTTAACCTGATGTTAGCCTTACCCCTACAGTGAGCCTGGTGTTAACCTGATGTTAGCCTTACCCCTGGAGTGAGCCTGGTGTTAACCTGATGTTAGCCTTACCCCTGCAGTGAGCCTGGTGTTAACCTGATGTTAGCCTTACCCCTGGAGTGAGCCTGGTGTTAACCTGATGTTAGCCTTACCCCTGGAGTGAGCCTGATGTTAACCTGATGTTAGCCTTACACCTGGAGTTAGCCTGATGTTAGCCTTACACCTGGAGTTAGCCTGATGTTAGCCTTACACCTGGAGTTAGCCTGATGTTAGCCTTACCCCTGGAGTGAGCCTGATGTTAACCTGATGTTAACCTGATGTTAGCCTTACCCCTGGAGTGAGCCTGATGTTAACCTGATGTTAACCTGATGTTAGCCTTACCCCTGGAGTGAGCCTGATGTTAGCCTGATGTTAGCCTTACCCCTGGAGTGAGCCTGATGTTAGCCTGATGTTAGCCTTACACCTGGAGTTAGCCTGATGTTAGCCTTACACCTGGAGTTAGCCTGATGTTAGCCTTACACCTGGAGTTAGCCTGATGTTAGCCTTACACCTGGAGTTAGCCTGATGTTAGCCTTACACCTGGAGTTAGCCTGATGTTAGCCTTACACCTGGAGTTAGCCTGATGTTAGCCTTACACCTGGAGTTAGCCTGATGTTAGCCTTTCCCCTGGAGTGAGCCTGGTGTTAGCCTGATGTTAGCCCTTCCCCTGGAGTGAGCCTGGTTTTAGCCTTTACCCCTGGAGTGAGTCTGACCTGTATAGTAGGGCTCTAATCACAGGAAGACAACAAGGGTCTGCTACTCCTTTAGGATAAAGGTGTAAGCCTGTGTAGTAGGGCCTGTATAGTAGGGCCTGTAATAGTAGGGCCTGTAATAGTAGGGCCTGTAATAGTAGGGCCTGTAATAGTAGGGCCTGTAATAGTAGGGCCTGTAATAGTAGGGCCTGTAGTAGTAGGGCCTGTGTAGTAGGGCCTGTGTAGTAGGGCCTGTATAGTAGGGCCTGTATAGTAGGGCCTGTATAGTAGGGCCTGTATAGTAGGGCCTGTATAGTAGGGCCTGTATAGTAGGGCCTGTATAGTAGGGCCTGTATAGTAGGGCCTGTATAGTAGGGCCTGTATAGTAGGGCCTGTATAGTAGGGCCTGTATAGTAGGGCCTGTATAGTAGGGCCTGTATAGTAGGGCCTGTATAGTAGGGCCTGTATAGTAGGGCCTGTGTAGTAGGGCCTGTGTAGTAGGGCCTGTGTAGTAGGGCCTGTGTAGTAGGGCCTGTATAGTAGGGCCTGTATAGTAGGGCCTGTATAGTAGGGCCTGTAATAGTAGGGCCTGTAATAGTAGGGCCTGTAATAGTAGGGCCTGTAATAGTAGGGCCTGTAATAGTAGGGCCTGTAATAGTAGGGCCTGTAATAGTAGGGCCTGTATAGTAGGGCCTGTATAGTAGGGCCTGTATAGTAGGGCCTGTATAGTAGGGCCTGTATAGTAGGGCCTGTATAGTAGGGCCTGTATAGTAGGGTTTGAGTCAGCAGGAAGACAACACACACAGTCTGCTAATCCTTTCTAACAAAGGCAGCTACTTCCAATATTTCACATGTCATCAGTTATACACGTGGACACATGTGAACATACGAGACAGAACACGCACATGTAGCATGTACCTTTGACAGGAGCTCTGGGTGCAAACGCCGCCTTCTCCTCAGGCTTGGGGGGGGCGTCCACATCAGTAGGGGTCGGGCTATTGTTGAGGGGGGCTTCATACACATAGGACCCTGCTCCACCGATGTTTACACCTACAGAGGTCATAGGTCAGGTTCAACCCAGAGCCATATATCTATCTATCTAAGATACATATTATTTCATAGAACATATTTCCAAACATTTAGCAATCATAACATATGGCTGTGGTTCAGCCCACCTGCTTTACTACACAACAGTGTGTTTCTAAACAGTACAATCAAACTGGAGGTTATTAGGAAGTCAGTTTGAAGATCTTCAGATAGTTTTAACCACTGGGCTTTGGACAGACATACAAGTGTACTGCACCTTTTGGTCCGAAGAGGGCAGCATAGCAGGGTTTGTGGCAGAAGGGCTTCCCATCATGCTGTGTAAAGGGAATAAAGAAGAGGAGAATGACAGACAGGGAGTAAATAACAAGTCGAAAACACAAGACTAACAACCATATCTTGGCAATTTCTTTTTTCTAGCCAGACTCATGTATTGTGTGAGTGTGAGAGAGTGAGAGAGGGGCTGAGACAGATAAAAAGCACCACAGCATCCTGAGAAAGAGTCTGATAAATCAACAGTACTGGTATCCTGGTTACAACGACAACGTTTGGACATACGGTGTAGATGCAACACACAGACATGGGAGAATGGAAAGTGGGGATCAAACCAAACGCATCACATTCAGGTCCTGTTCAGGAGAATGGTTTTGGTTGGAGGATTACGGATTGGTGGTCATGTAATAGTTGTCAAATCAAACAGTCATGTAACAGGCAGCCAGGCAGCAGAGGGATCAGGGCCTGAGACAGATACCAGACCATCGTCCAGAAGAGAAGAGGAGACAGTGGTGATGTAACAACAGAGTGGCCTAGGTCAGCCAGTCAGTAGGAGGATCATCAGGGTCTAGACCAGAGAGCAGACATCCAGTCAGTCAGTAGGAGGATCAGGGTCTAGACCAGAGAGCAGACATCCAGTCAGCCAGTCAGTAGGAGGATCATCAGGGTCTAGACCAGAGAGCAGACATCCAGTCAGCCAGTCAGTAGGAGGATCATCAGGGTCTAGACCAGAGAGCAGACATCCAGTCAGTCAGTAGGAGGACCATCAGGGTCTAGACCAGAGAGCAGACATCCAGTCAGTCAGTAGGAGGATCATCAGGGTCTAGACCAGAGAGCAGACATCCAGTCAGTCAGTAGGAGGACCATCAGGGTCTAGACCAGAGAGCAGACATCCAGTCAGTCAGTCAGTAGGAGGATCAGGGTCTAGACCAGAGAACAGACATCCAGTCAGCCAGTCAGTAGGAGGATCATCAGGGTCTAGACCAGAGAACAGAGATCCAGTCAGCTAGTCAGCCAGTACGAGGATCAGGGTCTAGACCAGAGAACAGACATCCAGTCAGCTAGTCAGTCAGTAGGAGGATCAGGGTCTAGACCAGAGAGCAGACATCCAGTCAGCTAGTCAGTCAGTAGGAGGATCAGGGTCTAGACCAGAGAGCAGACATCCAGTCAGCTAGTCAGTCAGTAGGAGGATCAGGGTCTAGACCAGAGAGCAGACATCCAGTCAGCTAGTCAGTCAGTAGGAGGATCAGGGTCTAGACCAGAGAGCAGACATCCAGTCAGCCAGTACGAGGATCAGGGTCTAGTACAGTGATGGTCATGTTTCAGTGATATTCTGAGAGCTGCTGATCCATCTGGGTGTGTGTGTGTGTGTGTGTGTGTGTGTGTGTGTGTGAGAGAGAGAGTGAGCATGTGTCAAATAGTCAATACAAAATTGAGGCCTGCATTGGGGGCTCCCGAGTGGCACAGCGGTCTAAGACACTGCATCTCAGTGCTTGAGGCGTCACTACAAACACCCTGGTTTGAATCTAGGCTGTATCACAACCGGCCATTATTGGGAGCCCCATAGGGCGGCACACGATTGGCCCAGCGTCATCCGGGTTTTGCCGGTTTACGCCGTCATTGTAAACAAGAATTGGTTCTTAACTGACTTGCCTTGTTAAATAAAACATGGGTTTTACCATAAACTATACCAGGTGGATCTACAGATGTTGCATCTTAACTTTGTAATTTCCACTTAGAAATTGCAGGCTTGATTTTCCATTATATGTATCAACCCCTACAAAAATGTTCATGAATTATAATCCACATAATCCACATTTGCTGTTGCTGCAGGATTATTTTCCTGCTGTGAGAAACGGATCAAATCAAGATCCTACATCTGTATAGAGACTGATCCTGTGTGTGTGAGCCTACAGACCCACAGAAGTTGATGTCATTGTTCATCACTCACCTCAGCATGTCCTCCTGCGTTCAGGGTTTTGCTACAGCGGCCACACTTCAGACAGAACTTATGCCAGTCCTTCCCCAGTGATGACACCTTCTCAGCTAGAGAGAGAGAGAGAAAGAAAGGAGAAAGAGAGATCGGGAAAGGGCGGGGGAAGAAGATTATTACAGAAAACATTTGAATAAAGCAGAATTTCCTCCTTTGATTGAAATCAACAACTTCACTTCCTTTTATCGGTCTTCTTAAGGTCTTTATATACCTCTGTATAACCCATTATACAGTGGGGCAAAACAGTATTTAGTTATTCTCCCACTTAAAAAGATGAGGTCTGTAATTTTCATCATAGGTACACTTAAAACTATGACAGACAAAATGAGAAAAAAAATCCTGAAAATCACATTGTAGGATTTTTAATTAATTAATTTGTATTTGGTCACCTACAAACAAGCAAGATATCATCGGTATCATCATCGGGTATCATCGGATGGGGCCACAGTGTCTCCTGACCCCTCCTGTCTCAGCCTCCAGTATTTATGCTGCAGTAGTTTATGTGTCGGGGGGCTAGGGTCAGTCTGTTATGTCTGGAGTATTTCTCCTGTCCTATCCAGTGTCCTGTGTGAATTTAAGTATGCTCTCTCTAATTCTCTCTCTTGGAGGACCTGAGCCCTAGAACCATGCCTCTGGACTACCTGACATGATGACTCCTTGCTGTCCCCAGTCCACCTGGCCGTGCTGCTGCTCCAGTTTCACCTGTTCTGTCTGCGGCTATGGAACACTGACCTGTTCACCGGACGTGCTACCTTGTCCCAGACCTGCTGTTTTCAACTCTCTAGAGACAGCAGGAGCGGTAGAGATACTCTTAATGATCGGCTATGAAAAGCCAACTGACATTTACTCCTGAGGTGCTGACTTGCTGCACCCTCGGCAACTACTGTGATTATTATTATTTGACCATGCTGGTCATTTATGAACATTTGAACATCTTGGCCATGTTCTGTTATAATCTCCACCCGGCACAGCCAGAAGAGGACTGGCCACCCCTCATAGCCTGGTTCCTCTAGGTTTCTTCCTAGGTTTTGGTCTTTCTAGGGAGTTTTTCCTAGCCACAGTGCTTCTACACCTGCATTGCTTGCTGTTTGGGGTTTTAGGCTGGGTTTCTGTACAGCACTTTGAGATATCAGCTGATGTAAGAAGGGCTATATAAATACATTTGATTTGATCTGTAGTCTTCTTAAGGTCTTTATACACCTCTGTATAACCCATTGTAACTGTCACTCCTCTACAGTAGATGACACTAGAGGGAGAATGGAGCTCCTCAGTGCTTTACACTGTGGTTAGTATAATGATTTTCTGTGTTCCGCTGATTCCTATTTGGTAGTCTTTTAGGCAAATAGAGAAGTGGGTATTATGATCCTGAGCGTGCTTGAAGTGAACCAAATGCAATGCTGCTGTGAGGTCATCAGGAAGGGTATGGCTGGACAGCAGGGTCTCAACAGCAGCTAACCAAAATCCCTTTATATCCCTGTCCCCACATCCCCCTTCTCCTCCCTCTCCCCACACCCTTTCCAATTTTACAACCCTCCCTCTCTCTCCCTCCCACCTGCCCTCTCTCCCCCCCTCCCCTCCAGACAATGGTCCAGAGGTCTGCATGACCAGCTAAGCTCCCTACAGGAAACACCTTCTCTTACAATGGCAGTACACGATCAGTCGGAATTTAGGCCAGACCCCACTTCCTACACCTCCCTCCTCCCCTTTCTCTCTCCTCCTCTCTTCCCGCTTGGAGACAGAGGATTATTTTAGAAGGATTGTTAGGATTGTCAGCAACTCCCCATTGGAAAGAGAACATAAACTGCCCAATCAGTGTCATCACTTCTCACTGTTAACTGCACAAAATAATAACCTAATAGTGGTGGAGGATAACGGCTAGAGTTGTTGGACCTCCCACAAACAGAACAGCACAGTAGAACACAGCTCCAGTGTAATCTAACCAAATCACAGATTAGCCTAGATCAATGATTTCTTATCAAATGGGAGCGATTACAGACAATGTAGGCCTATGAGTAGGATGGGACACACGGCTATGTCAGCCAACACTCTGTCATTGTGTGAGGGATAGGTTAGCTAGATGATAAACAGGCCAGCTAACAGATGTATGAGTGAGATGGGATGGAAGCCTATACCAGTCAGCCAGCCAGTCCTCTGTCATTGTGTGAGGGATAGGTTAGCTAGATGATAAACAGGCCAGCTAACAGATGTATGAGTGAGATGGGATGGAAGCCTATACCAGTCAGCCAGCCAGTCCTCTGTCATTGTGTGAGGGACAGGTGATCAAGAGACCAGTTAAAACAGCTCTTCAGTTTAAAGGGTTAGAGGAGAGAGATATTGTTAGAGGAGAGAGGTTGTGAAAGGGCTGTCTGGGATATGTGTGTGTGTGTGTGTGTGTGTGTGTGTGTGTGTGTGTTAGTAGAAGAGAAGGATACCCAGCTGTCTATCCCCTGGCTGTCCTCCAAACAACCATTTCTCCTATACGATGCTACACGCACACACACACACACACACACACACACGGAATGGGCATTTGGACATTATTTCACTATTCTAATAATATCATACCATTTATTCAGATATCCGGATAATATAAAATTTAAATAAACATCTCTTCACCAATCAGAATGATGCAAATGCACATGGCAGCGGACAGGCTTCTTTTCTCTGTAGTCTTTCTCTAAAACCAACAGGCTGCTTTTCTCTGTAGTCTTTCTCTAAAACCAACAGGCTGCTTTTCTCTGTAGTCATTCTCTAAAACCAACAGGCTGCTTTTCTCTGTAGTCATTCTCTAAAACCAACAGGCTGCTTTTCTCTGTAGTCTTTCTCTAAAACCAACAGGCTGCTTTTCTCTGTAGTCTTTCTCTAAAACCAACAGGCTGCTTTTCTCTGTAGTCTTTCTCTAAAACCAACAGGCTGCTTTTCTCTGTAGTCTTTCTCTAAAACCAACAGGCTGCTTTTCTCTGTAGTCTTTCTCTAAAACCAACAGGCTGCTTTTCTCTGTAGTCTTTCTCTAAAACCAACAGGCTGCTTTTCTCTGTAGTCTTTCTCTAAAACCAACAGGCTGCTTTTCTCTGTAGTCATTCTCTAAAACCAACAGGCTGCTTTTCTCTGTAGTCTTTCTCTAAAACCAACAGGCTGCTTTTCTCTGTAGTCTTTCTCTAAAACCAACAGGCTGCTTTTCTCTGTAGTCTTTCTCTAAAACCAACAGGCTGCTTTTCTCTGTAGTCATTCTCTAAAACCAACAGGCTGCTTTTCTCTGTAGTCTTTCTCTAAAACCAACAGGCTGCTTTTCTCTGTAGTCATTCTCTAAAACCAACAGGCTGCTTTTCTCTGTAGTCTTTCTCTAAAACCAACAGGCTGCTTTTCTCTGTAGTCTTTCTCTAAAACCAACAGGCTGCTTTTCTCTGTAGTCATTCTCTAAAACCAACAGGCTGCTTTTCTCTGTAGTCATTCTCTAAAACCAACAGGCTGCTTTTCTCTGTAGTCATTCTCTAAAACCAACAGGCTGCTTTTCTCTGTAGTCTTTCTCTAAAACCAACAGGCTGCTTTTCTCTGTAGTCTTTCTCTAAAACCAACAGGCTGCTTTTCTCTGTAGTCTTTCTCTAAAACCAACAGGCTGCTTTTCTGTCTCTCTAAAACAAGCTGCTTTTCTATCTTTCTCTAAAAGCAACAGGCTTCTTTTCTCTGTATTCTTTCTCTAAAACCAACAGGCTGCTTTTCTGTCTTTCTCTAAAAGCAACAGGCTTCTTTCCTCTGTAGCCTTTCTCTAAAAGCAACAGGCTGCTTTTCTCTGTAGCCTTTCTCTAAAAGCAACAGTGATTTTTGCCATGATAGAACGGATTTGTGTTACAAAAAGTTGATCTGTGTCAAGTCTTGTGGAAACTCTGTTAGGTGTCCCCCAGTCATTGCTAGTTAAAGTAGGGCAAATAGCATACCGATGTCAGGGCAGCCTGGATGGATAAATGTGCTGCAAGAGCTCAACGCATGGTTCTGAAAACGTTTATTAAATTAAGTATTTCAAATGCATCATAGTATATCCTTGAAGCGAACAATGTCACAAGGATCATCTCATTTAATTTATAACAAAGCTTTTTCATTGTCAAAATAGGACGATTTATATATTTTTAAAATATGAACACAACTCAAGAAACCAAATACTAACGTCCGTTAGGATACCCGGATAACCGTGTCCCTAACACACACACACACACACACACACACACACACTAAAAGTTCTACATTTTTACAAGGTTCCATGTTGACCCGCTAATGAAAGGTCACCACCATCACCCCTGCCTCATTATGGTAATGAGTGAACACTAGTGTAAACAAACACACCGGAGCTCAGAGGGAAATCCTCAGGATATGCTGGTTAACAAGGTAAACACTGCTGAGGATGTGGAAAGTCCTACAGGACAGCTGTGAGTTTGATGACAGCATAACTGAACATATTGTGCTTATCTCTAACGGGATAGTGTTCCAAACAACTTGATTACAACTGCTTAATTATCAACACTAACGAGCCAAAAGCATATTCACACACACCCACGGGACGCACACATCACACAGTCACGCAAACACACAGTCTCACACACGCACGTGCAAACGCACAGACACACAACCCAGGCCAAGTGGATGAGCTGAGCTGAGCTGACCTTGGATCTCTGCGTCTGTTAAACAAGGTTTAACAAGTCATCACAGGCAAATAATGACTAGACTACTCTGCCTTGAACAACAATGACACAGCTGAACTACAGCAGCAGGAACAGGGAGGAATGTAAATGGGATAGTGATACCTTCTTATCAAATTACTTGAAAACTGGATTACAATCTAACTCAAATCCAAATCAGCAGGATGACCTCCGCCCACTCATATCTGATACGTGTGTGTGTGTGTGTGTGTGTGTGTGTGTGTGTACGTGTGTGTACGTGTGTGTGTGTGTGTGTACGTGTACGTGTGTGTGTGTGTGTGTGTGTTTCATTCTAGGTGTCATGCATGTAGTTCTACAATAGCCACAAAGATCATTAACAGCTCCAGCATTTCCACAGTTGGCTAGATGTGAGAACAGTATTCTACTAACTATAGCCCTCCATCATATGAAGTGATCAAGGCGGTTAAACCCCAACGCCTGCTCCCCGGGCGCCGATGACGTGGATGTCCATTAAGGAAGCCACCCGCACCGCTCTGATTCAGAGGGATTGTTGGGGTCGTGCAACTGACCAGTGATCCGTTTCCACTTCCTCCTTTCATTAGAGTTCACCCATCACTCCATCTCTCAGGCTACATTCTTTCCCACCAGCATCTGGAGAAGGTCTAATTTAAAACACAACAAGCCCTGGATGAAGAACATTCCTCTTGTGACAAATATTGAATTAATAGCTTACAACAAGGGATTCCATCCATTTAAATTAAGTCTATTTTATTTATTTGGCAAAACACCAGTCTCAGAGTATGAGAAGTGGGGCACTGCACCAGATCTAGCTGGTAGCTAACACCAGTCTCCGAGTATGAGAAGTGGGGCACTGCACCAGATCTAGCTGGTAGCTAACACCAGTCTCCGAGTATGAGAAGTGGGGCACTGCACCAGATCTAGCTGGTAGCTAACACCAGTCTCCGAGTATGAGAAGTGGGGCACTGCACCAGATCTAGCTGGTAGCTAACACCAGTCTCCGAGTATGAGAAGTGGGGCACTGCACCAGATCTAGCTGGTAGCTAACACCAGTCTCAGAGTATGAGAAGTGGGGCACTGCACCAGATCTAGCTGGTAGCTAACACCAGTCTCCGAGTATGAGAAGTGGGGCACTGCACCAGATCTAGCTGGTAGCTAACACCAGTCTCCGAGTATGAGAAGTGGGGCACTGCACCAGATCTAGCTGGTAGCTAACACCAGTCTCCGAGTATGAGAAGTGGGGCACTGCACCAGATCTAGCTGGTAGCTAACACCAGTCTCCGAGTATGAGAAGTGGGGCACTGCACCAGATCTAGCTGGTAGCTAACACCAGTCTCAGAGTATGAGAAGTGGGGCACTGCACCAGATCTAGCTGGTAGCTAACACCAGTCTCCGAGTATGAGAAGTGGGGCACTGCACCAGATCTAGCTGGTAGCTAACACCAGTCTCCGAGTATGAGAAGTGGGGCATTGCACCAGATCTAGCTGGTAGCTAACACCAGTCTCCGAGTATGAGAAGTGGGGCACTGCACCAGATCTAGCTGGTAGCTAACACCAGTCTCCGAGTATGAGAAGTGGGGCACTGCACCAGATCTAGCTGGTAGCTAACACCAGTCTCCGAGTATGAGAAGTGGGGCACTGCACCAGATCTAGCTGGTAGCTAACACCAGTCTCCGAGTATGAGAAGTGGGGCACTGCACCAGATCTAGCTGGTAGCTAACACCAGTCTCAGAGTATGAGAAGTGGGGCACTGCACCAGATCTAGCTGGTAGCTAACACCAGTCTCAGAGTATGAGAAGTGTTGAACAGAACAAATGAGATGGAATTGACCCCAATGCTGAATACAGAATATAAGTGGTATGTTTTTCGTTGAATGAACAGTATAATGCTATTTACATGTGTACAAGTGTACTATAGGCTAAATATTTCCAAAGTACAGTTGGTTGGACTCCTACATCAGCCATCATTAATGTGGACCCAACTGTTCTTCAGCCCCCCTCTCCCTTTATGTCCCAACCCCCCCTTCCCTCTCTCCCTACTTCTCTCCTCAAACCTCTCCAGCTGAGTCCAAGCAGGCGTTTGCACTGGTCCAGCCCTCCTCGGACGACTGCACTGGTCCAGCCCTCCTCGGACGACTGCACTGGTCCAGCCCTCCTCGGACGACTGCACTGGTCCAGCCCTCCTCGGACGACTGCACTGGTCCAGCCCTCCTCGGACGACTGCACTGGTCCAGCCCTCCTCGGACGACTGCACTGGTCCAGCCCTCATCTGATAACGGAATGTCCCAGTACCCAACATGCACCCGACTCCTGAGGACTGGGAGGCCTATAGGGTTGGTGACCAGGTGCAGGGGGCGAAAAGAGTATCCTCTCCTCTCCAGCAGCAGACAGGAAGGAACAACATTCAGCACGTGTTCCCCTCTGCATCCTCTCCCCAATCTGCCCCTTTAAATACAATGGTGGTAATAATACACACACACCTTCGAGGCCAAATGACCTTTGCTGTGTTTAAGACAATGGCTATTCAACATTTACACAGTCCCATGGCAAAGGTTGACATTGTAGCCTAAATCTGACATTCTTTACCTGACCCTGGCTTTGAATGTGGTTTGATTTAATGAGGTACCAGTTACATCCAATTGAACACTAGGATCAAACTCACTCTCAAACTATGAAGGCTACATACATTACATTTAAACTGATTTCCAGCATCCAGCTCACTACAATCTGATTTTTATTTATTTTCTAATATCCAATTTGTACCTGCAGCGATGGGACAAGACTGCAACTCCCGTACGGACTCGGGAGAGGCGAAGGTCGAGAACCGTGCGTCCTTCAAAACACGACCCCGCCAAGCTGCACTGCTTCTTGACACACTGCTCACTTAACCTGGAAGCCAGCAGCATCAATGTGTCGGAGGAAACACCGTACAACTGGCCTTGCCACAGGAGTCGCTACAGCGCGATGGGACAAGGACAAGCCGGCCTGACAAACCCTCCCCTAACCTGGACGATGCTGGGCCAATTGTACGTGGCTTCATCGGTCTCCCGGTCGCGGCCGGCTGCGACACAGCTTGTGATCGAACCAAGATCTGTAGTGATGCAGTGCCTTAGACCGCTGCGTCACTCGGGAGGCCCTCTAAAATCTGAACTTCTAATTAGCCCCAAGACCATAGGCATTATGGTAATACTGTAGCTTAAAGCTTTAAACTTTATGCCTTCTGATGGGCTGGGTGGACAGGTCGTATATACACCCATCTAATCCTCTCAGATCTACAGAAGTGGCTCAAGAGTAAGGGGTTGGTTTGTGATTCAGCATGAGACGTTTCCCTCTGTAGGATGTGTGTTCAGATCAGGACAAGCACCTCTTCCCTCCGGCTGGCTGATGCAACACAAGTGCAAAATAAACTAGTCTATGTTCCAAATGGCAACCTATATTCCCTATGTAGTGCACTACTTTTGACCAGGGTCCATAGAGACACAACCTAACTTCCCCTAGCTTTGGAGGTCGCCTGTCGCCTCAATCAAGGCCAGGTTCTCGCTCTCTTTCCCTCTCTCCCCTTCCTTCCCCCTCTCTCTCTCTCTCTACCGCTCTCCTGGAGCGCATTGAAGCAGTGAAATAACTGTCTTCCTGTCTGTTTGTCTGTACTGGTCAAAAACAGAGAGAGGAGGCTCAAGCAAAGCACACTTTTTTATAGACACTCTGCCCTGCTTAGTTCACCTTTGCGCTTTCTCCCCCCCCTCTCTCACCCCAGCATCTCACCCTCAATCCTAACTCATGTGCACTAAACACTAACCAGTCAGAACTTTGTGTTCTGAACTGGAGAGTCTACATATGGGCCAACATGGCTCTATTCCAGACAACTACTGTGCTGGCATGTTACAATGGAATCAGGACTGTGTGACTGCTAATGGCACCCTATTCTTAAAGTGCACTACCTGTGACCAGGGATCTGGTGAAAAGTAGTGCACTATTTAGGGAACAAAGGGTGCTATTTGGGACACAGCCATAGACCACGTGGCAGATGAAACTTTGTAGACAAAACCTATAATACTCTATGTGGGATTACTTTACACCTGTGGTCTGGTTGTCGTTTAGTGGTGAAACCAAATGCTATTTGAAATTCACATAATCTTTAGAGTCACAGAGAGAGCAGTCAGTGCATTAAATAAAGGGGCTTTAGCTCACCCTGTTCAGCTGAATATTGAAGGCTCAGGAAGACATCCTTTACAAAATGTCTAATAAAAAAAGGCCATTTCCCAGTAACCGTTTGGGTGGAGTAAATTATTAATGATTTTCTGCAGCTAGATGAAAACCAAATTACACCTTAATGTCAAATCTATTTAAAGATCATCTCTCTTATGTAAGAAACCATTTCGAGTCAACCACCTGCAGGTCAGAGCGATGAGGGCAGTTCATCTCTCAGAGCAGAGTTTACACAGGATCAGTGTTCAGGCTTCTATTCCATGTGTTTTCTGCTATGCGGGTATGTTCATTCCATAATGAAATTAGCAGGAAAAGCCTTGTCGCACCGCACATGCAAACGGTTTAACGTGACAGCAACAAATATCCATCAGAGATTTAGAAAGAGGGGAGATCTAAAGATGCAACTAGCATGGGTTACTAATAGGACTATGACTGTGCCTTTGGCTACTGGACAATGAAAGAAAGTTGATTTGAAAACCAATAGAACATGAGAGAAATAGGCTACATGGTTTCAATAGTATATGGAAGTCTTTAGAACATAATTGCCTCTACAGTTCTATGGTCACATCTTACTTTGAATGAAGGTAAGTCGTGTCTCATAAAACCTTCAGGTTTGAATCAATTAAGTATCAAGAAGGTTTTCAAAATGCATACTGCCTCCAGCTCATTGCAAAGTGGTGTGTGATGCGCTGAAGCCTACTGTTGCGTGCTTATTATGCAATTTACCATTTGAGGAATAAGATTTGTAGCTCTTTTTAATCGTGGCCATGAACTTTTTTAAATTTGGATTTAAAACATTTAACACGTGATTGCATTTAGATTTGTTGTGTAATGATTGGTCTTAAAAAGCATGTTTCACTCCAGCAGCAACGAATGAGCTGTTTGAGAATCTGTAGAAGCAGCTCTTGCGCTGTCTGATAGACAATCCACTCATAAGCTCTGTATCATGCTGTGCAGGTGTGATAATCATAAAGACTAATGAAAATACACACGAGCCAATTTAATTCCACTAAATTATGCAAATTAACCTATAGAACTATATGCATGACCGGTCAAATGCATTTACATCGACTGGCGTTTCAATCAATGAATAGGAAATGCCTGCTCCCGCTCCTCTCTGGCGCTCCAAGGGCACCAGGCGGCCCTTCATTACGTACACCTGTCACCATCATTACGCGCATCTGCACTCATTGGACTCACCTGGACTTTGTTGATTGCCCCTCTATATCTGTATTTTCCTCGGTTAGATCCCTGTGTCAGCATTATTGTTGTTTTGTTTTCCCCTGTCCAGACGCTGTTCGTATTCTGTTCCAGTACGTGTTTCATTAAAATGGTCACTCTCTGTACTTGCTTCATGTCTCCAGCGTCTGTCCGTACAACTATAATGCACTGTCAGTTTTTAATAGTTTACTCAGTTTTCTACTCGAGTCATCTTTATCCGGCTGCATGCCACTAACTACACCAAGCCCGGCCCACTGTCACTCAAGGAGAGCAGTTCCTCGACCATGTAGTCACAAGCACTTTCTTGCATGATCAGATAGATGCAACAAGATGTTGGTGACAGAACGCTTGTGGAAAGCAGCATATAATTTCACTTTTAGTTTGTGTAGCTTACAGCCTGCAAACTACTGTCTGCTAGTTTGTCTTTTCTTAGCAAGTTGTTGCTAAAATAAGTGTGGCAGTGTGGAAATGGTAATAAAAGTGAAAAAAATGCCTATTACCAGCTAGCTTCAATGTCAAACAACTCTTCGTCCGTGGCCTCCAATTGCTCTTAAATACAAGTAAAACTAAATGCATGCTCTTCAACCGATCGCTGCCTGCACCTGCCCGTCTGTCCAACATCACTACTCTGGACGGTTCTGACTTAGAATATGTGGACAACTACAAATACCTAGGTGTCTGGTTAGACTGTAACCTCTCCTTCCAGACTCACATCAAACATCTCCAATCCAAAGTTAAATCTAGAATTGGCTTCCTATTTCGCAACAAAGCATGCTTCACTCATGCTGTCAAACATACCCTTGTAAAACTGATCATCCTACCAATCCTCGATTTCAGCTGTGTCATTTACAAAATAGCCTCCAATACCCTACTCAATAAATTGGATGCAGTCTATCACAGTGCCATT
Source organism: Oncorhynchus keta (assembly GCF_023373465.1). Classification (NCBI taxonomy): domain Eukaryota; kingdom Metazoa; phylum Chordata; class Actinopteri; order Salmoniformes; family Salmonidae; genus Oncorhynchus; species Oncorhynchus keta. Next base: position 14,650,400 of record NC_068455.1, on the reverse strand, counting down.
CGTTTTGTCACCAAAGCCCCATATACTACCCACAACTGCGACCTGTACGCTCTTGTTGGCTGGCCTTTGCTTCATACTCATCGTCAAACCCACTGGCTCCAGGTCATCTACAAGACCCTGCTAGGTAAAGTCCCCCATTAGCTCGCTGGTCACCATAGCAGCACCCACCTGTAGCACACTCTCCAGCAGGTATATCTCTCTGGTCGCTCCCAAAACCAATTCTTCCTTTGGCCGCCTCTCCTTCCAGTTCTCTGCTGCCAATGACTGGAACGAACTACAAAAATCTCTGAAACTGGAAACACTTATCTCCCTCACTAGCTTTAAGCACCAACTGTCAGAGCAGCTCACAGAGTACTGCACCTGTACATAGCCCACCTATAATTTAGCCCTAACAACTACCTCTTTCCCAACTGTATTTAATTAATTAATTTATTTTGCTCCTTTGCACCCCATTATTTCTCTCTACTTTGCACATTCTTCCACTGCAAATCTACCATTCCAGTGTTTTACTTGCTATATTGTATTTACTTCGCCACCATGGTCTTTTTTTTGCCTTTACCTCCCTTATCTCACCTCACATTGTATATAGACTTATTTTTCTACTGTATTATTGACTGTATGTTTGTTTTACTCCATGTGTAACTCTGTGTTGTTGTATGTGTCGAACTGCTTTGCTTTATCTTGGCCAGGTCGCAATTGTAAATGAGAACTTGTTCTCAACTAACATACAGGTTAAAGGTTAAAGGTTAAATAAAATACTTTTAAAAAATGAAACCCCTGCTGTGTGTGTGTGTACACGTGGGATAAAGGAGTGTATAGTGTACTGAGTGGAAAATAGGGTGTTCTTCTCTTCAGCCCTGACACAGCCTGTTTAAGAGGAGGACTAAAGTATTCTCGAACCCAGAAAGAACACAAGTATAGCGACTATACAGACAAAGACAGACAAAAAGAGCCTTGCGTGTCTCGCTTTAAATAAAGACAAAGACAAGGCCATGCCTCTCCCCCACCCCCACTTAAAATCAGGAGAGGAATTCAAGGCCTGGGGCTAGAAAGACAAAGTAGGATAAAAAGAGGGAGAGAAGATTCAACATAGAAGAGTATCATAGCAGCACATCATCATTCTCTTCCTAGTTACCATGTTGTGCACAGGAGATGCTGCCTCCCATTATATTGGTCCCCTTAGGCCTTTTCGGGTTCAACTTTGGTTTACTGAGCCATGCCACCACACACACCCCTCTGGGTATCTGTCCTGGTCATATGTCAATCAATAGTCCATGTGCATTTAATTTCCAATACAGTTTCACATCTGTGAAGCTGCAGCAGTTGAAACTTGGAACACTAGAACTTTCATCTAACAAATGTGCAGCCATGCACTCTGGGAGTTAGAGTTCATGTCAACAACTGCATTCTTTCTCTGCCAACACTTAGGCTAAGGTTTTATTTTTGGATTTCATGAAATTTGCCTAAATCCATGATAATCTTGAATATAGGTTAAACATCCCACCTACTTGATATTATTGATGATTTAATCTGGTCCAGATTCTCTACATGGAATAGAAAGCTATGAATAAGTAAAGACAGGCTAAATAGAGATTTAACACAGAAAATAAAACAACAAATAAGATGATTGCAATGGCTTGAAACGCCTCTAATACAGTCAACATTTGCCTTAAATTAGAGGAGACTAAATATCACCATCAGCCCAATAACGAAGAAATTGAAAATAATAAAACATGACCTGTTTCCATTCCAGACAGTGGCACCATAAAGGGTTTCAAATGACAGACTCCATAAAGAGAGGTAGGGATAAAACACCCACTGTTCCAATATTGGGCATTGCCAGCTGCTGGAGGACTAGGTTGGGTGCAGACAGGGAGGTTCCTTCTCTACAGATGGCAAAGGCAAACCATACTGGCAAACATAGCTCAAGTAATATCTACATCAAATTCTAAAATTATTTTAAGATGCATTATCTTTTGCTTTGGCATAGCCATTCTCCACAGTAGGGGGCACGGTGCATAGCGGGCTTGAGCTATAAGGCACATGTCAACCACCATGCTGCTTGAATCCATGTAGCACATCCAGTAGCAACACTTTCTCCCAGCTGAAGGGAGTTAGGTCAGGTGGTTAAAGAGAGTTGTGTAGGTGATATTGTAGTAAGGCAGCAAGCCCAGCTCCTTCATTTGTGTAGCATTCTAGAACTCCTGAGTGACATCACCCTGATGTTCCAAGTTCCAACTAAACAGAGGGCAGAATAGCCAAGAACAGTACCAGACCAGACCTCATCACTTCCTGCACCAAAACTGTTATTATACTTAGTTACTCACTCACTCTTCAATAATCATAATGCAGACAAACCCACACAGGTCTCTTCACTGAATGTTCTCTCAGGGCTAGCCCTATAATCAACTAGGATATTCCCAGTAAAACTGTTACTATAGTTGTACTGTAGAAATATATCAATGCAGTAAGCAACAATTTCAAAGATTTTACTGAGTTACAGTCCATAGAAAGAAATTAAACAATTGAAATAAATTAATTTGGCCCTAATCTATGGATTTCACATGACTGGGCAGGGGCGCAGCCATGGGTGGGCATAGACCCACCCACTTGGGAGCCGGGCCCAGCCAATCAGAATGAATTTATTACAGAAATAAATACTCCTCAGCTCCCCCTCCCTCCACAGACGATCACACAGGTGAAGAAGCTGGATGTGGCGGTGACGTGGTTACAAACAAAAATCTAAAAACCAGGAAAAATACAACAGAGAAAACATCACAGATTTTATAGGCCCCATCTTAGAATAGCTGATTAACCAATATTTTACCAGGTATATTGACGGAAAACATTGGGTACTACTTTCTCTTGTACACCAAGGACCCGTGGTAGAGTTGTAAAAAAATAATAATTGTAGCTCGCACTATTGTTTCATTTTTTTACAAGTAGCGCTCCTGCTAGAAAAGACAGTTGGAGACTCTTGCTCTATAGCCATCATGTGCATTATCTGGCCTTGCTGGTCATCTATGAACGTTTGAACGTCCCAAAACCCAGTACAGACAGAAGAGGACTGGCCAATCCTCAGATCCTGGTTCCTCTCTAGGTTTCTTCCTAGGTTCTGTGCTTCTACATCTGCATTGCTTTGCTCTTTGGGGTTTCAGGCTGGGTTTCTGTATAACACTTTGTGCCAACTGCTGATGTAAAAAGAGCTTTATAAAATACATTTGATTGATTGATTTTGATCTAGACTAGTCACTGACTGTTGTCAGTTATAGCTACAGTATCAACCCCATACAGTATCAACCCCATACAGTATCAACCCCATACAGCATCAACCCCATACAGTATCAACCCCATACAGTATCAACCCCATACAGTATCAACCCCATACAGCTACAGTATCCCCAGCATCAACCCCATACAGCATCAACCCCATACAGTATCAACCCCATACAGCTACAGTATCCCCAGCATCAACCCCATACAGCATCAACCCCATACAGTATCAACCCCATACAGCTACAGTATCCCCAGCATCAACCCCATACAGCATCAACCCCATACAGCTACAGTATCCCCAGCATCAACCTCATACAGTATCAACCCCATACAGTTACAGTATCCCCAGCATCAACCCCATACAGTATCATCCCCATACAGCTACAGTATCTCCAGCATCAACCCCATACAGCATCAACCCCATACAGCTACAGTATACCCAGCATCGACCCCATACAGCTACAGTATCCCCAGCATCAACCCCATACAGCATCAACCCCATACAGCTACAGTATCCCCAGCATCAACCCCATACAGCATCAACATGATGCCCCATACAGCACTACAGATAAACATGGTGCCCCAGGCAGCACTCCACCCAACTGTGATGTGAAAACTTCACCACACGCAGTCTCAGTAAAACATTACTTGTTTCCCTCCCTCTGAGCACGACACACGTGTCTGTGTTACTGCCCTGTGTGTTACATAAAAATAAATTAATTAGGGGCAATGACATGACTCACCAAAGAACAGCTAACTGAGTAAAAGAGGCATTGTTATACAGTATGTCATATAATGGTATTTGGTCCTCTTCTGTAGCTCAGTTGGTAGAGCATGGCGCTTGTAACGCCAGGGTAGTGGGTTCGATTCCCGGGACCACCCATACGTAGAATGTATGCACACATGACTGTAAGTCGCTTTGGATAAAAGCGTCTGCTAAATGGCATATATTATTATTATTATTATATTATATATTATTATATATTATTGGTGCTCATCTGAAATCTTATTTGCCTGCTGTATGCAAACAATTGCCTGACTTGAGGGACTCTGGCATTGGCCCTTTAGGATGAGCAGCAGCTGTGATGTGCACAGCCTATTTTGCTGTTACAATATGACAGACGCTTCCACTCCCTAAATTGATTTGGACCTCATGGAAGCTTCATGCACTGTTAGGTGGTGATGTGTGTGAGATGTAGTTAGTTCGTGACAGGATGAGAACTAGCCAGGAATAATTGTTTGTTCCATGCTGACAGCAAAAACAACACACATGGACACACATGGACACACACGGACACACACAGACACACACAGACACACACAGACACACACAGAGATACACACAGAGATACACACAGAGATATACACACGGACACACACGGACACACAGAGATACAGTACACCCAGCAATCGGGTGACTGATTTTATCATGACATCAACTTATATATGATGCATGTGTGTGTCCCTGTGTGTGTTAATAAATCAAGTCTCTACACTGCCCAAGCAGATGTTTGGTATCTTTGTTTGTGATCAGGGCATATGGTTGAGATGGAACAGCAGGTTTGGAACTGACCCAGTTTGACTAGAACATAAGGCCACACTGCCTCCCTTCATATTGAACATTTGGCATGATCACATACTTGGCACTGACCGAGTAAGCAAGGACTGACTGTGCAGCAACCTCCAAAGCCAAATGCCAAGCACAACACATTTACTAGGCTATGTCATAGTTCAGTGTCAGAGATTAATCCAATATTTGGGGAATTTTAAATAATTTGAATGAATACATACATACATACATACATACATACATACATACATACATACATACATACATGGACCTTTTTGTGAGATTGAACGGATGTCTCACGGATGTTTTTCAGGCACTAGTCTTATCCTCCATTGCGACTAACGTAATTACACTGCAACGTATTAGTCCATTAAAACGGTTGTTCTAAAAATGGGTTACTATTATTTTGGGAATGTCAAGAACGTGGCAGGCTGAATACTATAGGACCATAAGGGTTTAGAAAAATAATCTAATTGAGTACATTTACAAATCCAATTAGCTATTAAAACCACCAGCTATAATGCAGACTTCTGTTAATTCATGTTGGCCCTCCTTGATAATGACCAGACACTTTGTAGCTAGATTTTGTAAACAATGACAAATTGTGCCCACAAATGTTGTGATTTTGGGTATGGATGTTTTCTA
>NC_068455.1:14474909-14639909 GCF_023373465.1 Oncorhynchus keta | reverse complement strand
CACACACACACACACACACACACACACACACACACACACACACACACACACACACACACACACACCACCCAGCCCTAGCCTCTCGCTCAGCCAGTGTGTAGGAGCCATTTTGTCCTGTTTATGTGTTGTGTATATGTTGTCTGTCAAGGGTTACTTTAACATGTTTTGTACAATTGAGGGCACTATATGTTGGGGTCATTGGTCACTAGTCACATGTGTATATAGGTAGCACAGGTGACCAGGCACAGGTGAGAGGAGAGCACATACAGTTGTTACCGTATCACAGATAAAGCTTATAGAAAGCATCTCTCTACAGGAATATTTGTTTTTTTCTAAAGGAATATGTGTTTTGGAGCTATTTATATTTATATAGGCAATAAATGGGAACTTCACCCCAAAAGAGGAATGTTTAGAAAGCTGATTCTTGTGGATGTGTTATGGACAGCTCTCTCCTGTGCCAGTGGCTTTTCAAAGGAAATCACCACTACACAGTGAACACAAGCTAGTGAGAGGTTCCCACTACAGAATAATATACGTCAGTGTGTGGACTGTGTGGAGGGTGTGGAGTGTGTGGAGGGTGTGGACTGTGTGGAGGGTGTGGAGTGTGTGGATGGTGTGGACTGTGTGGAGGGTGTGGACTGTGTGGAGGGTGTGGACTGTGTGGACTGTGAAGAGTGTGTGGACTGTGTGGAGTGTGTGGACTGTGTGGAGTGTGTGGACTGTGAAGAGTGTGTGGACTGTGTGGAGTGTGTGGACTGTGAAGAGTGTGTGGAGTGGAAGCACTATTAAAGTACATGCTCCTAGGAGACAGAAAATTATGGGTGTGTGTTGTCTTTGTGTGTGTTGTGTGTGTGTGTGTGTGTGTGTTGTCTGTGTGTGTGTGTGTTGTCTGTGTGTGTGTTGTGTGTGTTGTGTGCAAGTGGAAAATACATAATTGATAGTATTTAAACAGTCGTTACATACAACTATGTTCAAGGGGAAGCGTTTAACCCTTTAAACTGCGCTGATGAGTTGAACAGATTTGAGTCAGTAGGCCTAAGCAAGCAAGCAAGCAGGCAGGCAGGCAGGCAGGCAGACAGACAGACAGACCCATCTCACCCCCAGCTCCATTCCCAGCTCCAGCCCCAGCCCCAACTCCATCCCATCTCCAGCCCCAACTCCATCCCATCTCCATCCCATCTCCAGTCCCAGCTCCATCCCCATCTCCAGCCCCATCTCCAGTCCCAGCTCCATCCCATCTCCAGCACCATCTCAAGGCCCATCTCCATCCCATCTCCATACCCATCTCCATCCCATCTCCATACCCATCTCCAGTCCCAGCTCCATCCCCATCTCCAGCCCCATCTCCAGTCCCAGCTCCATCCCCATCCCCATCTCCAGCACCATCTCCAGTCCCAGCTCCATCCCATCTCCAGCACCATCTCCAGCCCCATCTCCAGTCCCAGCTCCATCCCCATCTCCAGCACCATCTCCAGTCCCAGCTCCATCCCATCTCCAGCACCATCTCCAGTCCCAGCTCCATCCCATCTCCAGCACCATCTCCAGTCCCAGCTCCATCCCCATCTCCAGCCCCATCTCCAGTCCCAGCTCCATCCCCATCTCCAGCACCATCTCCAGTCCCAGCTCCATCCCATCTCCAGCACCATCTCCAGTCCCAGCTCCATCCCAACTCCAGCCCCATCTCCAGCCCCATCTCCAGTCCCAGCTCCATCCCATCCCCAGCCCCATTTCCACCATAGTGTAGGTTATGTGATCCCTTCCCTCCATCAGCTCCCACTCTAGGCTACTATTGCTATGTTATTACACACTATTACATACAATAACAAAAATATTACTACATAAAGTTAATATATTACAAACAACAACTAAAATACTATGACATAAAAGTTAATATATTACAAACAATAACTGAAATATTATAATATGAAGTTACTATATTTGGCTCCGGCCAAACGCTACGCCACGCCCACGGACGTGAGTTTCTTCTTCGCAATGAGTCTGGATCGGAGTACCTCCCCGACGATATTTAGAACACAAACACATTCTAACCATTCTGAATGGTCCCAGTGTCACGTTTTGACCTTATAGTTATTTTATTTAGGTCTTTGTTTTAGTATGGTCAGAGCGTGAGTTGGGTGGGTTGTCTATGTTCGTTTTTCTATGTTGGTTTTTGAGTTTGGCCTGGTATGGTTCTCAATCAGAGGCAGGTGTCATTAGTTGTCTCTGATTGAGAATCATACTTAGGTAGCCTTTTTCCACCTGTGTTTGGTGGGTGTTTATTTTCTGTGTCTGTGTGTTCCACACGGAACTGTTTCGGTTGATATTTTCACGTGTCCTTTATTGTTTTGTTTCAGTGTTTGCTTGTTGTAATAAATAATATGAACACGTACCACGCTGCGCATTGGTCCTCCGATCCTTACTACTCCTCCTCAGGAGAGGAAGAGGACGACCGTTACACCCAGAAACTGACGGGTTGGCACAGAACCAGAACACATGTGGGTAAAGCAGCGTTTTGAAAATGTATCATTGGCTTTGATACTCTGATTGGTTATACCTGTAGATGATCCAGTCACTGATGACTTTGTTTTGTACAACACCCCTCATTTTGACTTCACCACACAAACAACTTCAATGATGTCAGTCTGACTGAAGTACGTAGCGAACATAGAGCAATGGAAGAATTCCGGTTGAGTCGTCAGGCAACAAGGATGCAGCCTTTTGAGGCAGGCAACGGGCAGGCAGGCAGCAGGCAGGAAGGCAGCAGCAGGCAGGAAGGCAGCAGGCAGGAAGGCAGCAGGCAGGAAGGCAGGCAGGCAGGCAGGAAGGCAGGCAGGCAGCAGGCAGGAAGGCAGGCAGCAGGCAGGCAGGAAGGCAGCAGCAGGCAGGAAGGCAGGCAGGCAGGCAGCAGGCAGGAAGGCAGCAGCAGGCAGGAAGGCAGGAAGGCAGGCAGCAGGCAGGAAGGCAGGAAGGCAGGCAGCAGGCAGGAAGGCAGGAAGGCAGGCAGGAAGGCAGGAAGGCAGGAAGGCAGGAAGGCAGGCAGGAAGGCAGGAAGGCAGGCAGGAAGGCAGGAAGGCAGGCAGGAAGGCAGGAAGGCAGGAAGGCAGGCAGCAGGCAGGAAGGCAGCAGCAGGCAGGAAGGCAGGAAGGCAGGCAGGAAGGCAGGAAGGCAGGCAGGAAGGCAGGAAGGCAGACAGGAAGGCAGGAAGGCAGGCAGCAGGCAGGAAGGCAGGAAGGCAGGCAGCAGGCAGGAAGGCAGGAAGGCAGGAAGGCAGGAAGGCAGGCAGCAGGAAGGCAGGCAGCAGGCAGGAAGGCAGGCAGCAGGCAGGAAGGCAGGCAGGAAGGCAGCAGGCAGGAAGGCAGGCAGCAGGCAGGAAGGCAGGCAGGAAGGCAGCAGGCAGGAAGGCAGGCAGCAGGCAGGAAGGCAGGCAGCAGGCAGGAAGGCAGGCAGCAGGCAGGAAGGCAGGCAGGAAGGCAGCAGGCAGGAAGGCAGGCAGCAGGCAGGAAGGCAGGCAGCAGACAGGAAGGCAGGCAGCAGGCAGGAAGGCAGGCAGCAGGCAGGAAGGCAGGCAGCAGGTAGGAAGGCAGGCAGAAAGGCAGCAGGCAGGAAGGCAGGCAGCAGGCAGGAAGGCAGGCAGCAGGCAGGAAGGCAGGCAGCAGGCAGGAAGGCAGCAGGCAGCTGCTGCCTTTGGATTGAGATAGACTGGAATATGCAGAACCTCGTATTGAGGACAATCTTCATATAATAAGCTGCTCGTACATCGTTAAAGAATGACTGTATAAAGCAGACCAACATCACAAAAAAAATATGAAAAAGCATGAAAAAAGGCTTTGACCAAAACAGTCTCTGCTCTGTTTGACATGGCTGCGTGTGTGTGTGAGAGAGAGAAAAAAAGAGAGAGAGAGAGAAAAAGAGAAAGAGAGAGAGAGTAAAAGAGAGAGAGAGTAAAAGAGAGAGAGAGAGAGAGAGAGAGAGAGAGAGAGAGAGAGAGAGAGAGAGAGAGAGAGAGAGAGAGAGAGAGAGAGAGAGAGAGAGAGAGAGAGAGAGAGAGAGTAAAAGAGAGAGAGAGTAAGAGAGAGAGAGAGAGAGTAAAAGAAGAGAGAGTAAGAGAGAGAGAGAGAGAGAGAGAGAGAGAGAGAGAGAGAGAGAGAGAGAGAGAGAGAGAGAGAGAGAGAGAGAGAGAAAGAGAGAGAGAGAGTGAGAGAGAGAGTAAAAAGAGAGAGAGAGAGAGAGTAAAAGAGAGAGAGGGTAAAAGAGAGAGAGAGAGAGAGTAAAAGAGAGAGAGAGAGAGAGAGAGTAAAAAGAGAGTAAAAGAGAGAGAGAGAGAGTAAAAGAGAGGGAGAGTAAAAGAGAGAGGGAGTAAACGAGAGAGAGAGAGAGTAAAAAGAGAGAGAGAGAGAGAGAGAGAGAGAGAGAGAGAGAGAGAGAGAGAGAGAGAGAGAGAGAGAGAGAGAAAAGAGAGAGAGAGTAAAAGAGAGAGAGAGAGAGTAAAAGAGAGAGAGAGAGAGAGTAAAAGAGAGAGAGAGAGAGAGAGAGAGAGAGAGAGAGAGAGAGAGAGAGTAAAAAGAGAGAGAGAGAGAGAAAGAGAGAGAGAGAGAGAGAGAGAGAGAGAGAGAGAGAGAGAGAGAGAGAGAGAGAGAGTAAAAGAGAGAGAGAGAGAGAGAGTAAAAGAGAGAGAGAGAGAGAGAGTAAAAGAGAGAGAGAGAGAGAGAGAGAGAGAGAGAGAGAGAGAGAGAGAGTAAAAGAGAGAGAGAGAGTAAAAGAGAGAGAGAGAGTAACAGAGAGAGAGAGAGAGAGTAAAAGAGAGAGAGAGAGTAAAAGAGAGAGAGAGAGAGAGAGAGAGAGAGAGAGAGTAAAAGAGAGAGAGAGTAAAAGAGAGAGAGAGTAAAAGAGAGAGAGAGAGAGAGTAAGAGAGAGAGAGAGAGTAAAAAGAAAAGAGAGAGAGAGAGAGAGAGAGAGAGAGAGAGAGAGAGAGAGAGAGAGTAAAAGAGAGAGAGAGAGTAACAGAGAGAGAGAGAGTAACAGAGAGAGAGAGAGAGAGAGAGAGAGAGAGAGAGAGAGAGTAAAAGAGAGAGAGAGAGAGAGTAAAAGAGAGAGAGAGAGAGAGAGTAAAAGAGAGAGAGAGAGAGTAAAAGAGAGAGAGAGAGAGAAAAAGAGAGAGACAGAGAGAGAGAGAGAGAGAGAGAGAGAGAGAGAGAGAGAGAGAGAGAGAGAGAGAGGGAGAGAGGATAGTTCAGTGTCTGCTCTGTTTGACATACTGGTAATCTGTCAGCTATCTTCGACTGCCGGGAACTCCCAGGCTAAATCGGGAACAATATCTGCTTAAGCAAGGAGGTCTCGCCCTCTAGGCCCTTCCATGGCAATACACAGTTTTCAAATAGAAATAATAAAATGCTTCAGATATTTTCCAGAAAGCCAGGGTTAAACAAGGACTAGGCTGTGTTTCTCAAATTATCAAACAGAACATGCATCTGAAACGCTGTAGTATAGGTAGTCTGGGCACACAGTAAATAAGTCTACAGTCTGTGACTACATCATTTAGCATCGGAACTAGGAGGAGGCCAGCCTCCATCAAATGAAAATGGTTGGCAACTCTTGAAATGTGTGTGGGTGTGTACTGTGTAACCAGAAGACATGGAAGTAGCAGAGAAATGCCAGACTTTGAAGTATCACAGCTTTGGAAGGCTGGTGGTGTGGTGATAGCCAATAAAAAGACAGACGTGGAATTCGGGAATAAGATACTGTCAATTCTATATTGGAGCCTCTAATTCCATATTCCATTGATAGCTGTGCCGTTGCATTTCATACCGTTTTCATGGTCTCAACTTCATAGTTTTCAGCATACACCGCACATACTATCATCTCCCCCACCAACTGTCTGGGTTTCTCTGTGAAGACTGAGCAGCCCTTAGAGGAGGTTTGTAGCAGCTGCCTCTCCAACTGGACTTGTCCGGGTCTTGGTTGGCTGCTGCCTGGTATTCTTGGCACATGTTGTTCCTCCTGTGCTGTGCAGGGTGTGTAGATTCCCCGCAGGGAGGGGGAGATGGAGACAATGGTCCTTGGTTTCAACTGTCTGATCAGGAGAAGAACATGGAGATGTATTAGATACACCCTCAGAAAAGACAGGCATTAGACTACAACCCACAAAGAAAGAAAAGGCATGGAAGGCCTGTGTGTCCTAGTCCAGGCTGCTCCTGTCTAGTGTTCTTGGAACATGTCTTTCCTCCTGTGAAGGCTGGAAGGTGGAGTGGAGGGGGACTGGGCAGGGGGTGGATTCCCCTGCAGGGAAGGGCAGATGAAGATGGTGGTCCTTGGCTACCGAAGCAGCTGGGGTGTGTGTGTGTCCTTGTCTACCGGGCAACTGAAAGGGAGAGGGAGGGGGGAGGGGCAATTTCCTTTTGCCAAATATTTCACTGTCTCCATCATTCTCCCAGTCTGTCAGTCCCCACCTAATCTTAAGAGCCAGACTTTACATAGACACATTCATCCGGTTTCACAAGTCCAGTCCCCACCCAGTCTATGAATTTTATAATGCTCTATGCCATGGTCAATTCAATATCAATATCAGTGACATATGCAAGTTGGTTAATCCCTATGTATCTTTTCTTGAAACCGATGAAAGGGTTTCTGAAGGATAGTTGTTCCACCTCAAAAAGCACAAGAAATATGATTTAAATTATTTTGTTGAAATATTATTTGATTAGGCTATTTGATTGCACATTAATTGGCTTTTTTAATGTATAGGATTCATATAATATTCAATAAATACAGTACCAGTCAAAAGTTTGGACACACCTACTCTTTCAAGGGTTTTTCTTTATTTTTAATATTTTCTACACTTTAGAATACTAGTGAAGACGTCAAAACTATTAAATAACACCATCCTCATGCAGTAACCAAAAACTGGCTGTTGCGTAATATGCAATAATGTGACTAGAAAACGTTGTATACAACAGCTAAATTTCCGGGACATAGACATGTCTTATATTGGCAGAAAGCTCAAATTCTTGTTAATCTAACCTGCAGTGTCTAATTTACATTAGCTATTACAGAAAAAAAGACCATGTTATTGTTTGAGGACACTGCACAACAACAAAACACTTTTATCACGGCAACTGGTTTGATATAGTTGAAGTCGGAAGTTTACATACACTTAGATTGGAGTCAATAAAACCTGTTTTTCAACCACTCCACAAATGTATTTTTAACAAACTATAGTTGTGGTAAGTCTGGTTAGGACATCTACTTTGTGCATGACACAGGTCATTTCCAACAATTGTTTACAGACAGATTATTTAACTTATAATTCACTATATCACAATTCTAGTAGGTCAGAAGTTTCCATACACTAAGTTGACCGTGCTTTAAACAGCTTGGAAAATTCCAGAAAATTATGTCAAGGCTTTAGAAACTTCTGATAGGCTAATTGACATAATTTGAGTCAATTGGAGATGTACCTGTGAATGTATTTCAAGGCCTACCTTCAAACTCAACATGAGTTGAGTGCCTCAACATGGGAAAATCAAACGAAATCAGCCAAGACCTCAGAAAAAAATGGTAGACCTCCACAAGTCTGGTTCATCCTTGGGAGCAATTTCCAAATGCCTTATGGTACCATGTTCATCTTTACAAACAATAGTACGCAAGTATAAACACCACGGGACCATGCAGCCATCATACCGCTCAGGAAGGAGACGCGTTCTGGTCTCCTAGAGATGAACGTACTTTGGTGCGAAAAGTGCAAATCAATCCCAGAACAACAGCAAAGGACCTTGTGAAGATGCTGGAGGAAACAGGTAGAAAAGTATTTATATCCACAGTAAAATGAATCCTATATCGACGTAACCTGAAAGGCCGCTCAGCAAGGAAGAAGCCACTGCTCCAGAACCGCCATAAAAAAGCCAGACTGCGGTTTGCATCTGCACATGGAGACAAAGATCATACTTTTTTGGAGAAATGTCCTCTGGTCTGATGAAACAAAAATATAACTGTTTGGCCATAATGACCATCTTCATGTTTGAAGGAAAAAGGGGGAGGATTGCAAGCCGAAGAACGCCATCCCAACAGTGAAGCACGTGGGTGGCAGCATCATGTTGGGGGGTTGCTGCAGGAGGGACTTGTGCATTTCACAAAATAGATTGCATCATGAGGGAGGAAAATTATGTGGATATATTGAAGCAACATCTCAAGACAGCAGTCGGGAAATTAAAGCTTGGTTGCAAATGGTTCTTCCAAATCCCAAGCATACTTTCAAAGTTGTGGCAAAATGGCTTCAGGATAACAAAGTCAAGGTATTGGAGTAGCCATCACAAAGCCCTGACCTCAACCCTATAGAAAATGTGTGGGCAGAACTGAAAAAGCGTGTGCGAGCAAGGAGGCCTACAAACCTGACTGCGTTATACCAGCTCTGTCAGGAGGAATAGGTCAAAATTCCCCCAACTTATTGTGAGACGCTTGTGGAAGGCTAGGTGTATGTAAACTTACGACTTCAACTGTACATTCACCTCTGAATGTAAATAATGTACTTACATTCAGTAATCTTGCTCTGATTTGTCATCCTAAGAGTCACAGACATAAAATAGTGTAGTTTTGTTTGAAAAAAAGGTTTATATTCAAATATATATGCCATTTAGCAGACGCTTTTATCCAAAGCGACTTACAGTCATGTGTGCATCCATTCTACGTATGGGTGGTCCCGGGAATCGAACCCACTACCCTGGCGTTACAAGCGCCATGCTCTACCAACTGTGCTACAGAAGGACCACATGTAGGAACTGGGTTCTAAGGTTTGACCCCACTGCTGTTTCATTACCATAATGCCCAATTCTCATTACCATGCCATATGGTGGTCTGTTACAGTAATAAGAAGTTCAGTTATGGCAATGATTAAAACCGTTTCTGATGCATGTGCAATATAACTCCATCACACTATGTGCGCAGCAGATAACCAAACAACAGTGCTAGGTGCATGCACACTTAAATGAAACGGTAACTACACTCAACATTTAAATGTTTATTTTCTTCTTCTCCGGATCTGGTTTAAGCATTGTTATCCAATTGAGTTTTTCTATTAGAAAAGTGAAAACCTGAAGGGAAAAAAAAATCATAACAATCACCACCCTTAACACCTTCAATGACTGTTTCACCTCCCACCACTGCTAAACAAAACACTGAGTTAGACGGGGAGAGGTTTGTCTGTGATAAAGAGATCCTCTGCTTTTTAACATCACAACCAACCTAGTCCTGCAAGCTCTGGCTTTGTCGCATTTGTATGGTCAGGTGTGGCTGCATGGAGCAGCCAGAGCTGCCAGTCTGCATTTAGTAAAAAAGCTGTAGCTGGCTCAGAACAGAACGTCTGGCCCTCAAATGTACACATGTCAATAACGTGCAGGTCAGACTCTCCTTGTTCAGAGTGGAAGAGAGATTAACTGCATCACTGCTGGTCTTTGTAAGAAGTATTGATGTGCTGAAAGTACAGAATTGTCTGTTCAGCCAAGTTAACACACAGCTCAAAACCTATACATACCCCACAAGACACGCAATTAAGGGTCTCTTAACAGTCCCCAAGAGAGGCTGGGAGGCACACAGTACAGTATAGGGAAATGACTACATGGAATTCTCTTCCACCTCAGGTTTCATTTATTTATTTAACTAGGCAAGTTAGTTAAGAGCTATTTCTTATTTACAATGATGGCCTACCAGGGAGCAGTGGGTTAATTGCCTTGTTCAGGGGCAGAATGACAATTGTTTACCTTGTCAGCTCAGGGATTTGATCCAGCAACCTTTCGGTTACTCTACCCACTAGGCTACCTGCCACCTCTCAGGCAAGCAATGAAAAACAATGCGGAGACACACACATACACCACTCTTAGTATTATTCATTTCTTCACTTTTCTTTATTTTCACTTTCTTCTTCTTATTACTTCTAAAATAGTCGTATTGTTTTTTAGTCGTAGTGTTCTTAGTTAAAATGTGTATTGTTGTTCCTGTCCCTTAGTGTTCTGCATTTTGTCATGTTCTATGTTTTGTGTGGACCCCAGGAAGCTGCTTCTTCAATAGCTAATGCGGACCAGAAAAAGATATTGAGCTATACAATCCATTTTTTACACCGCTTCAGTTAATATGGTAAAAAAATGATCTTGACGAAGTACCGTTTGCTCATTTGCTCATTACCGTAATGCGGTCTCTCATCTAGCATAACATTGATCTCATTACCGACATGCATCATCAATGATAAAATATTCCTTGAATAATATTACTGAAATCAAAATATTTGACCTATGCATAAAATGTGCAATTTGCTCTTTATTTTTAATAATAATTTAAAACAGAAATAATAATAAAACAAATCCAGGTTATGAACATGAGGCACATTACGGTAATGAGATAACTGATACAATTTCAAAAATGTAATTAGCATTAGCAAAACATTTGCTACATTTTCACCTTGCTATGTTTTTTTTCTAACTTTACAAGTGTCACGCCTTGGTCTTAGTATTTTGTGTTTTGTTTATCTATTTGGACAGGCCAGGGTGTGACATGGGTTATTGTGGTGTGTTTTTTGTCTTGGGGTTTTGTGGGGTGTCTAATTAGTCTATGGCTGCCTGAGGCGGTTCTCAATCAGAGTCAGGTGTTTATCGTTGTCTCTGATTGGGAACCATATTTAGGCAGCCATATTCTGTGAGTGTTTTCGTGGGTGATTGTTCCTGTCTGTGTTAGTTATTCAGCAGACAGGCTGTATAGGTTTTCACGTTCCGTTTGTTGTTTCGTATATTTATAGTTATTTCATGTATCGCTATTCTTCATTAAAGAACATGAGTAACCACCACGCTGCATTTTGGTCCGATCCTTATTCTACCTCTTCATCAGAGGAGGAGATAGAAGAACGCCGTTACAACAAGTGTAACGGTAATGAGGTTTTTTTGTGCATGGTTTGGTCAAATGTGTAGAAATCATTCAATCTGAACAGTTAAGATGATTAATTTAACATATACAATAATTTAAGATGCTATTTTATCCATTACAAAAAATATATATATTTTCTACATTTACCAAGAGTAATACCAAGTTTGTGAGAATCACCCAGATGCTTGTTCTGGTGGTGAGTGAGATCTCCACTAGCCATACCCTAACATAACCACCCTCCTTCATGGCATTGCCCTTATCTTGCCATGGTCTCTCTCTCCACACCCATACAAATCTTCACCATTCACACGCACTCTCTCACGCAGGCACTTGCACGCAGGCACGCACGTACACACAACTCTTTGTTCCTCCTAATCTAACAGACCAACAGGAAAATGAACAGGAAGGCAAGGGCAAAAATGGTGGAAATAAACACTCAGTGCCTCAATAAATAAGAATAAGAGGATGTCAGAGTTAATGGAGGTCAGCTGAGGACCCAGCTCTGTTAGCTTGCCTGCCCTGGGCCTCAGGATAAACAGCGCTGACTGTGTGACTCAAACAGCCTAAAAAAAACATCATAAATAAATGACAGAAGTGTCATATCCGTATCATCAGGGATTGCAGCAACGCCTGAACAGCCTTGCCTGTCTGCTGTCCACTCAACACTGCTGTGAACGGAGCATATGAGGACAATTGAGAAAAATGTGTTTGCTGTGACCTCTGTTGGCGAAGAGAGGAACCTGCACCTTAGTGCATCATGGTAGTCATGATACTCACACGTCTCAGGTCTCACATGGGTGGAGCCCTTGACCCAATGCAGTATGCATGCAGGAAGAACAGATCAGTGAAGGATGCAGTCTTGACGGTGATCCACAGTGCCGTGACACACCTGGGGAGGCCTCACCATTATGTGTGCATCTTTTTGCTGGAGTTCTTCTTTGCTTTTAACAGCCTCACCACAAACTCTCCCACCTACAGGTGGACCCCAGCATTACCTTGCGGGTGCTGGACTTCCTGCTTTACAGGGGGAAGTATGTCAAGTTCAACAACACAACATCCCTTCCTCTGTGTACGTCTACCAGTTCCCCCCAAGGAACTGTCATCTCTCCAGGGCTATTCTGCATATACACCAATGACCTGAGGTTCTTGGCAGTGAAATATGCAGATAACACTGCCTATGTCGACCTCTTGGATGACACACTACATTTCCAAACAGAAGATAACATGGTTCATGACTGTTGCCATAACAACAATCTCACATAAAAAAACAAAAATATTGCTTATTGATTTCCAGAGGAAGGCAGACCCAGTGAGCCACCTAGTCCTGGGTGGTGAAGAGATGGAGAGTTTTAAGTACCTGGGAACCATCATGGACAGCACACTCTCTTTACATGCCATCTCTCAGAACATCAATAAAAAGTGACAACGACTGTACCTCCTGCACAGGATACTGTCCAACTACTGCACCAGACTGAGACAACTGAATGTCAACACCAGGATACTGTCCAACTACTGCACCAGACTGAGACAACTGAATGTCAACACCAGGATACTGTCCAACTACTGCACCAGACTGAGACAACTGAATGTCAACACCAGGATACTGTCCAACTACTGCACCAGACTGAGACAACTGAATGTCAACACCAGGATACTGTCCAACTACTGCACCAGACTGAGACAACTGAATGTCAACACCAGGATACTGTCCAACTACTGCACCAGACTGAGACATCTGAATGTCAACACCAGGATACTGTCCAACTACTGCACCAGACTGAGACAACTGAATGTCAACACCAGGATACTGTCCAACTACTGCACCAGACTGAGACAACTGAATGTCAACACCAGGATACTGTCCAACTACTGCACCAGACTGAGACAACTGAATGTCAACACCAGGATACTGTCCAACTACTGCACCAGACTGAGACATCTGAATGTCAACACCAGGATACTGTCCAACTACTGCACCAGACTGAGACAACTGAATGTCAACACCAGGATACTGTCCAACTACTGCACCAGATATATAGAGAGTGTGCTGACTTTCTGTTTACTGGCATGGTACGGTGGGCAGTGAGTGGCCTGGTACGGTGGGCAGTGAGTGGCCTGGTACGGTGGGCAGTCAGTGGCCTGGTACAGTGAGCAGTCAGTGGCCTGGTACGGTGAGCAGTCAGTGGCCTGGTACGGTGGGCAGTCAGTGGCCTGGTACGGTGAGCAGTCAGTGGCCTGGTACGGTGAGCAGTCAGTGGCCTGGTACGGTGGGCAGTCAGTGGCCTGGTACGGTGAGCAGTCAGTGGCCTGGTACGGTGAGCAGTCAGTGGCCTGGTACAGTGAGCAGTCAGTGGCCTGGTACGGTGGGCAGTGAGTGGCCTGGTACGGTGAGCAGTCAGTGGCCTGGTACGGTGAGCAGTCAGTGGCCTGGTACGGTGAGCAGTCAGTGGCCTGGTACGGTGAGCAGTCAGTGGCCTGGTACGGTGGGCAGTCAGTGGCCTGGTACGGTGAGCAGTCAGTGGCCTGGTACGGTGAGCAGTCAGTGGCCTGGTACGGTGAGCAGTCAGTGGCCTGGTACGGTGAGCAGTCAGTGGCCTGGTACAGTGAGCAGTCAGTGGCCTGGTCCAGTGGACAGTCAGTGGCCTGGTACGGAGAGCTGTCAGTGGCCTGGTCCAGTGGACAGTCAGTGGCCTGGTACGGAGAGCTGTCAGTGGCCTGGTACAGTGGGCAGTCAGTGGCCTGGTACGGTGAGCAGTCAGTGGCCTGGTCCAGTGGACAGTCAGTGGCCTGGTACGGAGAGCTGTCAGTGGCCTGGAATGGTGGGCAGTCAGTGGCCTGGTACAGTGGGCAGTCAGTGGACTGGTACAGTGAGCAGTCAGTGGCCTGGTACAGTGGGCAGTCAGTGGCCTGGTACAGTGAGCAGTCAGTGACCTGGTACAGTGGGCAGTCAGTGGCCTGGTACAGTGGGCAGTCAGTGGCCTGGTACAGTGGGCAGTCAGTGGCCTGGTACAGTGAGCAGTCAGTGACCTGGTACAGTGGGCAGTCAGTGGCCTGGTACAGTGGGCAGTCAGTGGCCTGGTCCAGTGGACAGTCAGTGGCCTCGTACGGAGAGCTGTCAGTGGCCTGGTATGGTGGGCAGTCAGTGGCCTGGTACAGTGAGCAGTCAGTGGCCTGGTACAGTGAGCAGTCAGTGGCCTGGTACAGTGAGCAGTCAGTGGCCTGGTACAGTGAGCAGTCAGTGGCCTGGTACAGTGGGCAGTCAGTGGCCTGGTACAGTGAGCAGTCAGTGGCCTGGTACAGTGAGCAGTCAGTGGCCTGGTACAGTGGGCAGTCAGTGGCCTGGTACGGTGAGCAGTCAGTGGCCTGGTACAGTGAGCAGTCAGTGGCCTGGTACGGTGAGCAGTCAGTGGCCTGGTACGGTGAGCAGTCAGTGGCCTGGTATGGTGGGCAGTCAGTGGCCTGGTACGGTGAGCAGTCAGTGGCCTGGTACGGTGAGCAGTCAGTGGCCTGGTACGGTGGGCAGTCAGTGGCCTGGTACGGTGAGCAGTCAGTGGCCTGGTATGGTGGGCAGTCAGTGGCCTGGTACGGTGGGCAGTCAGTGGCCTGGTACAGTGGACAGTCAGTGGCCTGGTACAGTGAGCAGTCAGTGGCCTGGTATGGTGGGCAGTCAGTGGCCTGGTACGGTGGGCAGTCAGTGGCCTGGTACGGTGAGCAGTCAGTGGCCTGGTACGGTGAGCAGTCAGTGGCCTGGTACAGTGGACAGTCAGTGGCCTGGTACAGTGGACAGTCAGTGGCCTGGTATGGTGGGCAGTCAGTGGCATGGTACGGTGAGCAGTCAGTGGCCTGGTATGGTGGGCAGTCAGTGGCCTGGTACGGTGGGCAGTCAGTGGCCTGGTACGGTGAGCAGTCAGTGGCCTGGTATGGTGGGCAGTCAGTGGCCTGGTACGGTGGGCAGTCAGTGGCCTGGTACAGTGGACAGTCAGTGGCCTGGTATGGTGGGCAGTCAGTGGCATGGTACGGTGAGCAGTCAGTGGCCTGGTATGGTGGGCAGTCAGTGGCCTGGTACGGTGGGCAGTCAGTGGCCTGGTACGGTGAGCAGTCAGTGGCCTGGTATGGTGGGCAGTCAGTGGCCTGGTACGGTGGGCAGTCAGTGGCCTGGTACAGTGGACAGTCAGTGGCCTGGTACAGTGAGCAGTCAGTGGCCTGGTACGGTGAGCAGTCAGTGGCCTGGTACAGTGGACAGTCAGTGGCCTGGTACAGTGGACAGTCAGTGGCCTGGTATGGTGGGCAGTCAGTGGCATGGTACGGTGAGCAGTCAGTGGCCTGGTACGGTGAGCAGTCAGTGGCCTGGTACAGTGAGCAGTCAGTGGCCTGGTACGGTGAGCAGTCAGTGGCCTGGTACGGTGAGCAGGCAGTGGCCTGGTACGGTGAGCAGTCAGTGGCCTGGTATGGTGAGCAGTCAGTGGCCTGGTACGGTGAGCAGTCAGTGGCCTGGTACGGTGAGCAGTCAGTGGCCTGGTACGGTGAGCAGTCAGTGGCCTGGTATGGTGGGAAGTCAGTGGCCTGGTATGGTGGCTAATAAGGGTACCCTCAGTCGGACTGTGAACTTGGGGTCCAAGCTTTGCGGGCTGCAGTGCAGGGGGCTTCAAGATCTCTATGATAAATGGGCAAGAGACAAGGCCAAACACATCATAGAGGACCCCACACGTAATCTTGCCCAATGATTTGAGCTGCTGCCCTCCGGTAGGAGTTTAAGGGTCCCACTGTAGGGTCCCACTTAAGGGTCTCACTTCAGTAAGAATAGGAGTAAGGCTAGCTTCATTCCATCAGCCATCGGGCTGCTGAACAGTGGGACATAACACCGAGATTCAGGCCCAATATACGGTCAGGAGGCTGCACACACTTTGAATATGTGTAAATGTAAGTGTAACTTGTTTACTAACTTTCCAGTTTTCTGTACTGCATCTATTATAGTGTGTTGTGTTTGTGTATTTGTATGCTGACGTCACAGAATTAATTTCCATGTAACTGGAAAAATAAAGTACAGTATATCATATCGTATGGAAGTAATGAAGAATGGGACAATAGCGCCCACTGCTGTCTGATATATGTAGTAGCATACAATGCACTTCATTGCAACAATATGGCAGTACCATTGAGCTTCTTCTGTACTTTAGGTGGCTTACTCAATAACTGCTGTGTATACTTAGTAATAGCACACACCATGGACTGTAATCATGTGTCCTTGGTATAAGATTGTATCTGTAGAATAATAACTGATGGGGAAATTGAGGCCCTAAGAGGTTTCTATTGATTTTTATCATGCTCAAAATAATGTTGGGAAATGGAGCTGTATTATTGCTACATTTCCTGTCGCCCACTGAGATATTCCACAGATCTGTCGCCCACTGAGATATTCCACAGATCTGTCGCCCACTGAGATATTCCACAGATCTGTCGCCCACTGAGATATTCCACAGATTTGTCGCCCACTGAGATATTCCACAGATCTGTCGCCCACTGAGATATTCCACAGATTTGTCGCCCACTGAGATATTCCACAGATCTGTCGCCCACTGAGATATTCCACAGATCCGTCGCCCACTGAGATATTCCACAGATATGTCGCCCACTGAGATATTCCACAGATTTGGCATGAGTAATTTAATGATACATTTCCTCTACGTGAGTCAGAGCACACACACACACACACACACACACACACACACACACACACACACACACACACACACACACACACACACACACACACACACACACACACACACACACACACACACACACACACACACACACACACACACACACACACACACACCAGTACAGGAATGGAGTGAGGCATGGTGGAGGAACAATAATCTGGTTGTAGGGATTCCGCGGGGAACAGGCTGTGGCTCGGGAAGTTAAAGAGAAAACCTCATCCACAGACAACTGGAATGTTTCTTCTGTTTCTCCTATGTCTCTCGCAGTTGTCTGACTATGAGCGTGTCACAGACAAGGTTATGGGGAGAGGAGAGATAGGGGAGAGGTCATCAAGGCTGAGTTCCAGGCTGACTATCTTACAGACACCTGCCAGATCTGAAAAAATATAAACTGTGAAGCGTTTGTGGCATGTAATCATTGGTTGATGAGCACAAAGTGACTGTTATATAGTCAACCTGGAATGGGGGCAGTATCTTTCTGGCCAATCAAACGTCACTGCCTGACTCAGTGTGGTTCATTAGGGAAAACAGCTGGATTGTACAGAGCTCTGACATCACAAAAATCTGGATGAGAAGCCAGGCAATCAAAGACAGCATCTGTACAGCAGCCAGAGAGCAGCCAAGCAAACACACAGCATGATGCAGGAACTCATATTCACAGTTCCCAGTTCCCCACAAAACATGTACACAAACTTTCTTCTTGTTCAAATTGCCTACAGGACTGTTTCACAAGCACAGACTGGAATATGTTCTGGGATTCATCCGGTGGCATTGAGGCGTTTACCACATCAGTACATTGACAAAGTCATCCCCACAAACTGAACATATCCCAACCAGAAGCAATGGATTACAGGCAACATCCAAACTGAGTTATAGGCTAGAGCTGCCGCTTTCAAAGAGCGGGACACTAATCCAGACGCTTATTAGAATTCCCGCTACGACCTCAGACAAGCCATCAAACAGGCAAAGCGTCAAAACAGGTCTAAGATCGAATCCTACTACGCCGGCTCGGACGCTCGTCGGATGTGGCAGGGCTTGCAAACTATCACGGATTATAAAAGGAAACCCAGCCGCAAACTGCCCAGTGACATGAGCCTACCAGATGAGCTTAATGCCTTCTATGCTCACTTCGAGGCAAGCAACACTGAACCATGCATGAGAGCACCAGCTGTTCAGGGTGACTGTGTGATCAAGCTCTCCATAGTCGATGAGAGTAAGACTTTAAACAGGTTAACATTCACAAGGCAGAAGGGCCAGACGGATTACCAGAGCATGCACTGACCAGCTGGCAAGTGTCTTCCTTCACATATTCAACCTCTCTCTGAACCACTCTGTAATACCTACAATACCGTTCAAAAGTTTGGGGTACTTGTTTTTGGAAGAAAAGGCCATTTTTGGTCCATTAAAATAACAGCAAATTGATCAGAAATACAGTGTAGACATTGTAAATGACTACTGTAGCTGGAAATGGCTGATTCTTTAATGGAATATCTACATAGGTGTACAAAGGCCTATTATCAGCATCCATCACTCCTGTGTTCCAATGGCACATTGCGTTAGCTAATCCAAGTTTATCATTTTAAAAGGCTAATTGATCATTAGAAAACCCTTTTGCAATTATGTTAGCACAGCTAGCACAGCAATTAAACAGTCCTCAACTGGCAGCTTCATTAAATAGTACCCGCAAAACACCAAACTCAACATCAACAGTGAAGAGACGACTCGGGGATGCGGCCTTCTAGGCAGAGTTCCTCTGTCCAGTGTCTGTGTTCTTTTGCCCATCTTAATCTTTTATTTTTATTGGCCATTCTGAGATATGGCTTTTTCTTTGCAACTCTACCTAGAAGGCCAGCATCCCGGAGTCGCCTCTTCACTGTTGACGTTGAGACTGGTGTTTTGCGGGTACTATTTAATGAAGCTGCCGGTTGAGAACTTGTGAGTTGTCTGTTTCTCAAACTAAACACTCTAATGCGCTTGTCCTCTTGCTCAGTTGTGCAACGGGGCCTCCCACTCCTCTTTCCAAAATCTATGTAGATATTCCATAAAAATCAGCCTTTTCCATTGACTATCGCCCAATAGCATTGACTATCGCCCAATAGAACACATCTGTAGCCATTAAAGGCTTTGAAATGCTGGTCATGGCTCACATCAACACCCTCATCACAGACACCCTGGACCCACACCAACTCACATACTGCCCCAACAGATCCACAGATGATGCATTCTCTATTGCACTCCACACTGCCCTATCCCAACTGGACAAGAGGAACACCTACAGTATATCACAAAAGTGAGTACACCCCTCACATCTTTTCATGTGACAACACTGAAGAAATTAGATTTTCACTTAGGGGTGTACTCACTTTTGTTGCCAGCGGTTTAGACATTAATGGCTGTGTGTTGAGTTATTTTGAGGGGACAACAAATTTACACTGTTATTCAAGCTGTACACTCACTACTTTACATTGTAGCAAAGTGTCATTTCTTCAGTGTTGTCACATGAAAAGATACACTCAAATATTTACAAAAATGTGAGGGGTGTTCTCACTTTTGTGATATACTGTATGTGAGAATGCTGTTCATTGACGACAGCTCATTGTTCAACACCATAGTGTCCTTCAAGCTCATCACCAAGCTAGGGACCCTGGGACTGAACACCTCTCTCTGCAACTGAATTCTGGAATTCCTGATGGGCCACCCCCAGGTGGTAAGTGGAGGCAACAACACATCCGCCACGTTGCGGGGTCCCCTCAGGGGTATGTGCTTAGTCCCCTCCCTGTACACCCACGACTGCGTGACAACACATGACTCCAAAACCATCCTTAAGTTTGCTGACGACACAACGGTGTTAGGCCTGATCACCGACGATGATGAGACAGCCTATAGGGAGGAGGTCAGTGACCTGGCCAGGACAACAACCTCTCCCTAAATGTCAGGAAGACAAAGGAGCTGATCGTGGACTACAGGAAACAGAGGGCCGAGCATGCCCCCATTCACATCGACAGGGCTGTGTTGGAGCGGGTGGAGAGTTTGAAGTTCCTCTGTGTCCACATCCCTAAGGATCTATTACAGTCCACACAAACCAACAGAGTCGTGAAGAGGGCATGAAAATGGCTCTTCCCTCTCAGGAGGCTGAAAAGTTTTGGCATGGGCCCTCAGATCCTCAAAGTTCTACAGCTGCACCATTGAGAGCATCTTGACTGGCTGCATCACCACTTGGGATGGCAACTGTGTAAAGCCCAGTACATCACTGGGGCTGAGCTCCCTGAAATCCAGGACCTCTATACCAGGCAGTGTCAGACGAAGGCCCTAAAATAGTCAAAGACTCCAGCCACTGCACGGCAAGAGGTACCAATGCACCAAGTCTGGAACCAACAAGCCATAAGACTACTAAATAGTTAGTTAAATAGTTAACCAAATAGCTGTTAGTTAACCATTTTTACTCATCACATACGCTGCGGCTACTGTTTAGTATCTATCCTGTTGCCTAGTCACTTTAAACCTACCTATAAGTACATATACTGTATACTTCAATTACCTCATACCCCTGCACATCACCTCGGTACTGGTACACCGTGTATATAGCATTACTCATTGTGTATTTATTATTACTTGTTATTAATTTTCTATTATTTCTCTATCGCGGCATTGTTGGGAAGGGCCTGCAAGCATTTCATTGTTAATCTACACCTGTTGTTAACGAAGAATGTGACAAATACAATTTGATTTGAGAGCAGATTGTCTTGGATTAGATCCTGTTGATGAATGCAGGCTAGGATAGTGTAGTCACAAGAGGATGCTGTCTGGTTGTAAATCCAATAAACTGGACAACAATGTCAGTAAATGTATATAAGTGCCACCCTACAGCACACACATAAACAAGCGCACACACTAACACACTAACACACAATGTTACTTAATATTGAATGTGCAAGTAGACAATACTATACCTGTTACATAGAACTACTTCACTGCGAGTGCATTTGAGGTAAAAAAATATATAGAGACCTGTGATTGGCTTACCATGGTCACATGACTGCAGATTTTGGACCCTATACACTTGGCTTAGTAATTGAGGTTTCCATATGATATAGATCAGATGTTAACCACAGACTTCCTCCAAGCCTCCATTTATATTTAAAACCACCTCGCCAAACACAGTACAGATTCAGTACACCATCAGAGGAAGAACCAGAGACCTAGGAGACAATCTCTGCAATAAAATGCCCTATCTATCTGTGTCTCTGTCGGTCTGTCTCTCTGTGTCCATCTGTCTTTTTGTCTGTCTGGCTCTCTCTGCCTCTCTGCTGGTGTGTTGGTCTGTCAGTCTGCCTGCCTGTCTGTCTACCTACCTCTGTCTCTCTGTCTGTCTGCTTGCCTGTCTGTTACTGTTTCTGTCCATCTCTGTGTCTGTCTCGGTCTGCCTTCCCTCCTGCCTGTCTATCTCCCTGGCCTCTGACATGTTTTCATAGTAATAATCTCCTTGCTTGGACCCAGACATATCACACAACACAGCTCTCTAGATTAGGCATCATTGAAGCTGTCCAAACCAGAAAGACTACTTACTGTGTGGGTAGTGGGTACCTAACTATTTTATCAAACTATCCTAAACAGCACATCTCCTAATGACGTTTTACCCAATTCTGTTCAGAATTAGCTGTTGTGTGATGTCAATGTTGGCCTAGCAGTTCAGGACAGTTCAGGACGTGTTGCCTAATTCTGTTTTACTCTTATCCTTTAGAAAACAAATGAATGATGAAGAGAATTAATGTGATTTGAAACTCTCCTTTGTCTGATAGTAATAAAAAACACATTGAAAACAGAGGTTGTTATATATAGTTAATGTAGCCTAAGACTACAACATTATCCATCTCCGCCTCTGTCTTCCGTTTGAACATGATGGGGCAATGAGGCCAAGGGAGATTAACAGACATTTAAAAGGAATTGACCACACAAAACCATTGTAGTCTACTCATATGAAAGTTTAATTCAATCAAATAGCTAAACAGTTGAATACTTTATACATTTTCCATCTAGTAGTGAGTCTGAGGTAAGTAACCAGCAAGGTCACACCAGCAACAGCATTGTTGTGTTGTGTGAGGGAGGCGGGTAGTGAGAGGGCAGTGACGTTGAATAGTGCCCTCCTCCCCTTCCCAATTCCGCCGATTTAGCGTCTGCCCACTCCTCGCTCCTGCACCGACCTCCAAGGGAAACCGCTTTGTTACCAACCGTATCCAAATTTTACGCGGGTTACCCAAATCCGACTCAATTAAAATACAGTAGCCCCAGAGAAGTAGGTTTTTGAGAAATAACGTGTACTGTCTCTTTAAGATCTCTTGGCTAGTTTGCTTCGTATTGATCAATCCACCATTTTCCAACACACAGCGGCGGCAGTGGTAACACAGCGACAGCTAACCCTACCTGGAGACGCCAGGACCCGGGGCAGTCATGGCAGCGAACATGTACCGGGTTGGAGGTAAGGGGGAACACATTTTGGGACAATTTTGTATCCTTTATGTTGCGCTCGTCCGGTTCGTCGCAGGATTTGCAGCATGTTTTTACCCTTCCTTTTATTTCCTAAAGCGCCTTGTGTTTCAGTCAGAGTGATGAAGACGATGGTGACTGTGTGAGGAGGAGGATGGTGATGAAGGGGAGTCTCGTAGCGCGAGGGATCGACCCCGGGTTTTAATTGTTGTTTCCATCCCGTATCGCTATTGTTGTTACACAAACCAATATGATCGTCTTTGGTAGGCCTAACAGCATTTGTTTTCACTAAAATAGTTCAACCGCGATTCGCTTTTAAAAGTAAAGTTTGGCTTGCCAGTCAGCTACCAAACGTTAGCTAGCTAGGTTGCTAACATGTTATTTGGCTGTGGATAGAGTGAGTCAGAATTAAAGGAATTAGTATTAAACTAATTTAATACTATCTCTGGTACGAGTGTTATGAGGCAGGGCAGGATGACTACTGCTGGTCTCTGAAGTTAGCTAACTTAAATAAGGTGCCAATCAGAATTATAATAAATTACAATTTAGTCTACTCAGGTTCAGGTTGAGTTAATTTACGTGAGTCTAGCTATCCTACTCACCTGGATATTTTAGTGTTGGGGGATTGATTATAGTTAGAAGACTGGGGTCAGGTGTTTCACTCTCCTGCAATACATTTGAACAGGAGTCTGACAACAAATTGGTGACTGTATCTAGTAGTCAATCCACAGTTTTTAAACCAAGCTTGTTAGCTAGTGTAAAAATTTTGTTGGACCACAACTGCGTGTAAAGTGTTGGTTTCATAAATGGGAATAAAAGATCCCAGAAATGTTCCATATGCACAAAAAGCGTATTTCTCTCAAATGTTGTCAACAAATGTGTTTACATTTCTCCTTTACCAAGATAATCCATCCACCTGACAGGTATGGCATATCAAGAAGCTGATTAAACAGCATGGTCAGTACACAGGTGCATCTTGTGTTGGGGACAATAAAAGGCCACTCTAAAATATGCAGTTTTGTCACACAACACAATAGATGTCTCAAGTTTTGAGGGAGTGTGCAATTGGCATGCTGACTGCAGGAATGTCCATCAGAGCTGTTGCCAGATAATTTGATGTGAATTTCTATACCATAAGCCACCTCCAACTTCGTTTTAGAGAATTTGGCAGTACGTCCAACTGGCATCACAACCGCAGACCACATGTATGGGGTCATGGGTGAGTGTTTTTCTGATGTCAACGTCATGAACAGAGTGCCCCACGGGTGGGGTTATGGTACGGGCAGGCATAAGCTACGGACAATAAATACAATTACATTTTATCGATGGCAATTAAAATGCTCTAAAATACCGCAATGAGATCCTAAGGCCCTTTTTTTTTTTGGTATCAGATGCATATCTGTATTCCCAGTTGTGAAATCAATAGATTAAGGCCTAAATAATTGATTTCAATTGACTGATCTCTTATGAACTGTAACTCAGTGAAATTGTTGTGTGTGTATATATACATGCATACATACATACACTGGGGGGAAAAAGTATTTAGTCAGCCACCAATTGTGCAAGTTCTCCCACTTAAAAAGATGAGAGACCTGTAATTTTCATCATAGGTACACTTCAACTATGACAGACAAAATGAGAAAAAAAATCCAGAAAATCAAATTGTAGGATTTTTTAAAATGAATTTATTTTCAAATTATGGTGGAAAATAAGTATTTGGTCACCTACAAACAAGCAAGATTTCTGGCTCTCACAGACCTGTAACTTCTTTAAGAGGCTCCTCTGTCCTCCACTCGTTACCTGTATTAACCGCTTGCTCCTACCTGGCACGCAGGCGTCCCATCTAGAGCTCTGGAAATGCAAATGCGCTACGCTAAATGCTAATAGTATTAGTTAAAACTCAAACGTTCATTAAAATACACATGCAGGGTATTGAATTAAAGCTACACTCGTTGTGAATCCAGGCAACAAGTCAGATTTTTTAAATGCTTTTCGGCGAAAGCATGAGAAGCTATTATCTGATAGCATGCAACACCCCGAAATACCTGAAGGGGACGTAAACAAAATAATTAGCATATTCGGCGCTACACAAACCGCACAAATAAAATATAAAACATTCATTACCTTTGACCATCTTCTTTGTTGGCACTCCTAGATGTCCCATAATCACTATTGGGTCTTTTTTTCCCGATTTAAATCGGTCCATATATAGCCTAGATATCGTTCTATGTAGACTGTGTGATAAACGAAAAAAAAATAGCGTTTCATAACGTAACGTCATTTTTTAAAATTCAAAAAGTCGACGATAAACTTTCACAAAACACTTCGAAATACTTTTGTAATGCAACTTTAGGTATTAGTAAACGTTAATAAGCGATCAAATTAATCACGAGACAAAATGTTTTCTATAGGGCTCCATCTTGAAATACTGTCCGTGTATTTCTCAACCAAAATATCCGGTCGGAGACCGGAAGAAATGGGCTGTCTCTTGTTTGTTTGACCAAGAAACAAATCCTAGGCAAATGACAAGACTGTTGACATCGTGTGGAAGCTGTAGGTACTGCAACCTCAGCCATATTTAATGTCTTTTGCCCATAACAATGGGTTGAAGCGGCGGATGGATATATTTTTCCACTTTCAGTGATCAGATTTTCCTGCACTTTTCAATGAAACTCACGTTCTGTTAAAGCCACAGCCGTGATTTAACCAGTTTTATAAACGTCTGAGTGTTTTCTATCCACACATACTAATCATATGCATATACTATATTCCTGGCATGAGTAGTAGGGCGCTGAAATGTTGCGCGATTTTTAACAGAATGTTCGAAAAAGTAGAGGGTAGACTGAAGAGGTTAATGGCACCTGTTTGAACTTGTTATCAGTATAAAAGACACCTGTCCAGAACCTCAAACAGTCACACTCCAAACTCCACTATGGCCAAGACCAAAGACCTGTCAAAGGACACCAGAAACAAAATTGTAGACCTGCACCAGGCTGGGAAGACTGAATCTGCAATAGGTAAGCAGCTTGGTTTGAAGAAATCAAATGTGGGAGCAATTATTAGGAAATGGAAGACATACAAGACTACTGATAATCTCCCTCAATCTGGGGCTCCACGCAAGATCTCACCCCGTGGGGTAAAAATGATCACAAGAACTGTGAGCAAAAATCCCAGAACCACACGAGGGGACCTAGTGAATGACCTGCAGAGAGCTGGGACCAAAGTAATAAAGCCTACCATCAGTAACACTACGCCGCCAGGGACTCAAATCCTGCAGTGCCAGACGTGTCCCCCTGCTTAAGCCAGTACATGTCCAGGCCGATCTGAAGTTTGCTAGAGAGCATTTAGATGATCCAGAAGAAGATTGGGAGAAGGTCATATGGTCAGATGAAACCAAAATATAACTTTTTGGTAAAAACTCAACTCGTCGTGTTTGGAGGACAAAGAATGCTGAGTTGCATCCAAAGAACGCCATACCTACTGTGAAGCATGGGGGTGGAAACATCATGCTTTGGGGCTGTTTTTCTGCAAAGGGACCAGGACGACTGATCCGTGTAAAGGAAAGAATGGGGCCATGTATTGTGAGATTTTGAGTGAAAACCTCCTTCCATCAGCAAGGGAATTGAAGATGAAATGTGGCTGGGTCTTTCAGCATGACAATGATTCCAAACACACCGCCCAGGCAACGAAGGAGTGGCTTCGTAAGAAGCATTTCAAGGTCCTGGAGTGCCCTAGCCAGTCTCCAGATCTCAACACAATAGAAAATCTTTGGAAGGAGTTGAAAGTCCGTGTTGCCCAGCAACAGCCCCAAAACATCACTGCTCTAGAGGAGATCTGCATAGAGGAATGGGCCAAAATACCAGCAACAGTGTGTAAAAACCTTGAAGACTTAGAAAATGTTTGATCTCTGTCATTGCCAACAAAGGGTATATAACAAAGTATTGAGAAACTTTTGTTATTGGCCAAATACTTATTTTCCACCATAATTTGCAAATAAATTCATTAAAAATCCTACAATGTGATTTTCTGAAAAAAATATATATATTTTCATTTAGTCTGTAGTGTACCTATGATGAAAATTACAGGCCTCATCTTTTTAAGTGGGAGAACTTGCACAATTGGTGGCTGACTAAATACGTTTTTGCCCCACTATATATGTCTGCTTTTACTGAGTTACAGTTCATATAAGGAAATCAGTCAATTTAAATCAATTCATTAGGGCCTAATCTATGAATTTCACTTGACTGGACAGGGACGCAGTCATGGGTGGAGCCTGGCAGGACATAGGCCCACCCACATGGGATCCATGCCTAGCCAATCAGGAGTTTTTTCCCCCACAAAAGTGCTTTATTACAGACAGAAATACTCCTCAGTTTCATCAGATGTCCGGGTGGCTGGTCTCAGATGATCCCGCAGGTGAAAACTGGATGTGGAGGTCCTGGGCGTGGTTACATGTGGTCTGCAGTTGTGAGGCCGGTTGGACATACTTCCATTGTAATTTTTGAGAATTTGGGAGGCGGTTTAGAGTAGAGAAATTAACATTACATTCTCTGGCAACAGCTCTAGTGGACATTCCTGCAGTCAGCAGGCCAATTGCACACTCCCCTCAACTTGAGACATCTGTGGCATTGTGTTGTGACACAACTGCACATTTTAGTGACCTTTTATTGTCCCCAGCACAAGGTGCACGTGTGTAATGATCATGCTGTTTAATCATCTTCTTGATATGCCACACCTGTCAGGTGGATGGATTATCTTGGCATTGGAGAAATGCTCACTAACAGGAATGCAAACACATTTGTGCACAACATGTTGAGAGAAATAAGCTTTGTGCGTCTGTAACATTTCTGGGATCTTTTATTTCAGCTCATAAAACATTGGACAAACACTTTACATGTTGTGTTTTTTATATTTTTGTTCTGTTTTTTAAAAATGTTTTCAAACAATTGTTAACGGTGACCACGGTCATTTTGCTGACCAATAACCATCATCCAAAATTCCATAACCTCAACAACAGTGTCAGCAGCACCAGTTGTAGATTGTGAATGTGACAGATGGGGTCAATGGGACCAGTCATGGAGGAGACAATACTATATAACAACACAGCCTAGTCTTCCCACTCTTATTATTCATACATGTCAACTGGCTGTCGGCTGTTCTGAACAAGTTGTTTTTCAGACAAGTGAGACAACTCACTGTTAAGATAGCTGGCTTTCATAAAAAATAGCCTACGGTTTGGTTCAGGCACTGTGTTGAAATGGTGAGGATTGTGTGTGTGTAGTTGTGCCTGTCTGCATGCAATCAGGCCCATGCTGCTGTATAGAAGAGACCCATGAGTTGTTGTGGAAACAGGTGAATTGAAGCCACTCCTCTTCTGTGTTAAACAGTCACTCGGTGCACACTGAGACAAGCTACACCCCCCCCCTCCCCGTTTCCAGCAGATCATTGTAATTGATAGCTGGAAATGCAACTTTTGACAGTAGATTCACTACTGCTTTACACTCATTTTAGGAATGATGGAACTGTTTGACCGCTTATCAAGAAGCTCTGATTTATGGCCAATCAATCAGTATCAAGATAGTAAAAATAGGCCTAGATTTTAAGGAGGGAAATGGTTTTGAATTTCCATGTCAATAACATTTATAAAACTCTTTTTACATCAGCAGTTACCCAGTCTAGAACCCAAAAGAGCAAGCAATGCAGAAGCACGGTGGCCAGGAATAACTCCCTAGAAGGCTGGAAACTAGGGAGGAACCAGGCACCAAGTGGTGGACGGTTCTCTTCTGACCATCTACATTCACCATAGGTCTCCTGTTTGGACCTACCGCCCCAGTCATTGCCTTAGCTCTTGTTACAATGGCAGTACACTGATGTTCAGAAATGGCTTTGGTCACAATTAGGGTTCTGAAGAGAGTCCCACATGTTAGTGAACCATTGTCAGAAGGAGCACCCATGACACGCTTTGAAGCTCTGTGCAAGGATCCAGGATAAAACCCATGCCTCTGTGGCTGCCTTGTCCCCTCCTCCAGTCTAAGGCTTGGATGAGATTCATTCATTCATTATTGTGAACAACCGGTAACTGCCAAAATAAAGAAAACACCAACATATATATAAGTAGGGCATTTGGCCACAAGGAGCCAGAACAGCTTCAATGCACGTGGTGTAGATTCTACCAATGTCTGGAATTCTATTGGAAGGATGCGACACTTCTTCACGAGAAATGTCATTTTTTGTTGATGGTGGTGGAAAGCGCTGTCTCAGACGCCATTCCAGAATCTCCCGTAAGTGTTAAATTGCGTTGAGATCTGGTGACTGAGACGGCCATTGCGAATGGTTTCCATCGTTTTCATGCTCATCAAACCATTCAGTGACGATGGGGACATTGTCATCCTATGGGGGCATAGCCATGGTAGTCAAAATAATGGCCTCCCCAGCATATTTATAGATGATCCTAAAGCATGTTTGGATGTTAATTGCTTCATTAACTTAGGAACCATACCTGTGTGGGAGCACCTGCTTTCAATATACTTTGTATCCCTCATTTACTTAAATGTTTCCATTATTTTGACAGTTACCTGTACCATCATAATATCCAAAACAGATGAGTTGTCCTGGCATTGAGTGTCCCTGAACATTACCCTTAACAAAATCCAGTCTACCCTTCCTCCTTACATCAGAGGAGAGTTAACCAGAGTTGCTTGATCAGCATTATCTACCTGGCATCTTCAGATTATTTTCTTGGCTCACACTAAATTATCACATAATTGCCGTGTAGTCTCAGGCCCTGGGATCAAAGGCCAGGAGAGGATCCAACTAGTTGCTTGAACAAGCTCTACTAAGTGTTTAGTTGGATTGGCTCTCCTGTGAAAAAAAACAACCCATGGCACGGTCACATGGCATCTTCCTGACAAATGGGATTGGCTCATCAGAATAGGCTTCATGTCATGCAGAGACAGCCCATGGTGGGATCGATGTTTCTATGAAGAACACTGTTAGGACAAAGAGCATCACTGTCTTCAGTGACAAGTCCCCCGATGGCCAGTCACTGTGATAGAGATGTGATATATAACAGCAGAAACAACTGTAAAACATTTCCTCAGCAGATCAGTAACATATTGTGTGATGGTTAGGTGACAAACAAATGACCTGCGGCCACACAGAGGTGGGCACAACTGTACACCCTTACACACTGCGTCTCCATGGAGCCGAACAGACTCCATCACACAGGTGGTAAACACACAGCATAGATTGTCAGCAGGATTGCTGCAGGTTCTAGAGAGAGAACATGACACCGTGTGTCTCTGATAGAAGGCACCGCCTCCACCTATTTCCCAACAGTCACGGACAGCTCAGGTTATCATAGTATGTTCGGCTGTTGTTCATAAGAGGAAACGCAGGACCTATTTTAGTGAGATGGAGGGACCGAGTGTATATGAGAGTTGGAGAGTAAGTGGGAAAAGAAGAGTGTGATAGGTTCAGTGGGGGATTGAATTACCTGACTGCCATTGCCATAGTAACCCCCATACCATATCCCTGCACACTGAGACTGACCCTGATATGGCCTGTGGTGTCTGCTCCTCTCCACAAGAACATACCGCTGTGTAAGTGTGGACTGGACTTGCGTGGGAGGATGTTCTCTACCTCTCGTCTGTTTCTCCCGCTAGTCCCTATGCCCATGTCTTTGTCTGTTTTTAATTATTTACTTATATCTGCTTATCTGTCAGTCGATGTCTGTCTGTCTGGCTCTTTCTCATTCAGTCTCTGTTTGTCTGTCTCTCTACACGTCTGTCTTTCTGTCTGACTCTGGCCTGGTTTGGTTCCACTCAGAGCGGGCTGACTGTCTCTTTGGGTCTCAGCTCAGCAACATAGTATGATTGGCTCAGAGGATATTTGACTGCACTGTGACGTAGCGGTTAATGAGGGCCCGTGATTGGCTGAGGCTGGCAGTGGGGGAGGGGTGGGTGTAGCAGACGCTGGCTGTGGGCACATGTAGGCTGAGATGGCAGGAGGGTAGGCAGACAGACAGTTTGGTCTGCATGGAGCATGTTCTGTGTTTTGGCTGGTTAACAGTTTTCTGCTTGTATGTTGTTGGTTGTCTAGGAGCCCCTCTTTCTCTCTTTCCCATCCCATCTTTCTCTCACTCTTTGTTTACATGGACCCTGAAGTATGTGTGTGTGTGTTCCTCCCTTCCTGGGAGAGTGGAGACCTACTCAGACGAGACGAAGACTCGGACTGGAGGGAATGGGGCAGGCCTGGAATTATGTGATTTTCAGGGGCAAGGCCCTATGCTGGCAAGGCCATTAACCAAAAATTGCCAATTTTAAATAGATTTGAAAACCTAAAAAAAGACTAGCTGTTCTGTTACGAAAAACACAAGCGTATGTAAGTGTTTGTCATGTCTACACTGACACTGGCAGGAGGAAGGTGCCTGAAAATGTAGCCAAACTTTAATGAGACTTTTTAAAATGTATTTACAGATACACACACACACACACACACAGGCTAAACAGCAGTCTTGTTTAACAATTAGAATGCAGGATAATGAACATGGACATCTAAGGCTTGATTCTGTAGTACTAGCGCCACTGTTTTCAGATAGCAGAGAAGGGCCTGTTCCGCACCACATTACCCACCTTGCAATCTGAGCAGAGGCACTTATTATTTTTTAAACTATTTAACCATAAATGCAATTGTTCAAAACCTGGACTTTTATTTATATATATATTTATTTATATATATATTTATTTATATATATATATTTATTTATATATTTATATATAATATATGTGTTTTACCATGTTCTGACCATAGGAATGTTAAGAGGATTGTTTTATAAACACTTCCTCATATGCCATTTAAACCAGTATTTCTCTCATGTTCTCAATTTTCCTTTGTTGTCCAGCAGCCAAAGACACACTCCTAGTGATATTAACAACCCTGTGCTAGTTGTTGCATTTCTACATCTTCTCTCTTTCTACATCTTCTCTCTTTCTAAATTTCTAAAGGAGATTTTCATCTCGCATTTATGCAACCGCTCTCATTTGCGGCGCAATTTGGAGAACCGGTGTATTCCCGCTAATTGCATTTTGGAACATTCGTGCTTATAGACATTGCTTACTGGCTTGTGCGCGTTGCTGCGCTTATAATGTAAAGAAATAGCCTAATAGCTTATCAACATTTTAAGCTAAATGTTCTGATCTGTTGCATCAGCGTAATTGTTTTTTAAAATGTTTTTGATGTACAGTGGGTTTATTCATTTGGAATCTATCGTCACACAACTGTCTCAGTCTTTTTGGTGTATTTATTTCTCGCCCGGAATGACAAGCTGACTAATAGAATTGGTCAACTTTTGTACTATGGGGGACAGTAGATTGACAGGCTAGTGCTTTTGTTGTTTGTTACTCATCTTGTTTTCTTACGAAAAGTCAAATGTGGACAGTTCTTCTACCGTCTTCGAATTTGATAAGGATGTGCTTCGTTTCCTCCCCGATCTGTCTTCACTAGTAGCCTACATCGGAGCTGCGATGCCTGTGAGAAGGACCCGATCATGTGACGGGCATTGGCTAATAAGAATTGAGATATCTGAAAGAGCCATGTGAGTGAGAGGTGCTTCGGAACAGGGTGATTGGCAGACGGGAGAATGGAATTATAATTATTATGTTCATGGCACAACAGCCACTTTTGCTGCAAGGCATGAAAATGGGAGGCCTGGATAGGGGTCGACTAGGGAGCGTGGAGGGGGGGGACGTTTGAGGGCTTAGTCTAGGTAGTGTGGAGGGGTGAGGGAGTAGGGTAGACTATGGAGGGTTGAGGGGGTGGGAGTAGACTGGAGGTTGGGGGGGGGTGGAGGAGAATGAGAGTGAATGGAAGTAGGAGAATAGTGGAGGAGACGAGGGAGGGTTTAGCTCCAGGCAGCCTACCAAGTGTGCGGTGTGATAATCTGACGTTAGCCAAGACGCATGCAGGGTTAAGACTAGGCACCCTACCAAGCCCAGGGCCTAAAGGGATGTCAGGCTGAGTACTGAGGCTGCTATGGGCCTGGAGCTGGGCCAAGATCAGGGAGAGAGGAGTGGGGGAGGGGAGAGCATTGTGGTAGGAGAGCAGGGTGGAGGGGATAGGAGAGCAGGGGGAAGGGGGAAATGAGAGGGGGGATGGAGAGCAGGGGGGGATTGGAGGGGGATGGGAGAGCAGGGGATGGAGGGATGGGAGAGCAGGGGAGAAGGGTTAGGGGAGAGCAGGGGGAGAGGGGAGAGCATTGGGTTAGGAGAGCAGGGTGGAGGGGATAGAAGAGCAGGGGAGAGCGAGAGGGGAGGGGGAGAGCAATGGGAGGGGAGAGCAGGGGGAATGGAAGAACAGTGGATGGAGGGGATGGGAAAGTGGGGCTAGGGGTGGGAGAGCAAAGGATGGAGGGGATGGGAGAGCAGAGCAAGAGGGGAGAGCAGGGGGATGGGAGAGGAGGAGAGGAGAGCAGAGGGAGGGGATAGGGGAGGAGAGCAGGGGGAGGGGGAGGAGAGCAATGGGAGGGGGGGAAGAGGAGAGCAATGGGAGGGGGATAGGAGAGCAATGGGAGGGGATAGGAGAGCAATGGGAGGGAAGGAAGAGGAGAGCAATGGGAGGGGATAGGAGAGCAATGGGAGGGGAAGGATAGGAGAGCAATGGGAGGGGAAGGAAGAGGAGAGCAATGGGAGGGGAGGGAGAGCATAGGAGAGCAATGGGAGGGGAGGGGATAGGAGAGCAATGGGATGGGATGGGAATAGGAGAGCAACGGGAGCAATGGGAGGGGATAGGAGAGCAATGGGAGGGAGGGAATAGGAGAGCAATGGGATGGGATAGGAGAGCAATGGGAGGCAATGGGGGATAGGAGAGCAATAGGAGAGGGGAGGGAAGAGGAGAGCAATGGGAGGGGAGGGAATAGGAGAGCAATGGGAGGGGAGGGAATAGGAGAGCAATGGGAGGGGAGGGAATGGGCAAGGGGAGGGAATAGGAGAGCAATGGGAGGGGAGGGAATAGGAGAGCAATGGGAGGGAGGGAATAGGAGAGCAATGGGAGGGAGGGGAGGGGCAATGGGAGGAGGGAATAGGAGAGCAATGGGAGGATAGGAGAGCAATGGGGAGGAATAGAGAGCAATGGGAGGGGAGGGGAATAGGAGAGCAATGGGATGGGAGGGGAATAGGAGAGCAATAGGAGAGCAATGGAGGGGAGGGGAGGGAATAGGAGAGCAATGGGAGGGGGAATAGGAGCAATGGGAGGAGGGAATAGGAGAGCAATGGGAGGAGGGAAGGGAGGGGAGGGAATAGGAGAGCAATGGGAGGGGAGGGAATAGGAGAGCAATGGGAGGAGGGGATAGGAGGATGGGAGGGGATAGGAGAGCAATGGGAGGAGGGAATAGGAGAGCAATGGGAGGGGAGGGAGCAATGGGAGGGAGAGCAATGGGAGGCAATGGGAGGGGAATAGGAGAGCAATGGGAGGGGATAGGGGAATGGGAGGAGGGAGAGAGCAATGGGAGGGGGGAGGGATAGGAGAGCAATGGGAGGGGAGGGGATAGGAGAGCAATGGGAGGAGGGAATAGGAGAGCAAGGGGAGGGAATAGGAGAGCAATGGGAGGGAATAGGAGAGCAATGGGAGGGAATAGGAGGCAATGGGAATAGGAGAGCAATGGGAGGGGAGGGAATAGGAGAGCAATGGGAGGGGGGAATAGGAGAGCAATGGGAGGGGAGGGAATAGGAGAGCAATGGGAGGGGAGGGAATAGGAGAGCAATGGGAGGGGAGGGAATAGGAGAGCAATGGGGGGGGGATAGGAGAGCAATGGGGGGAGGGAATAGAGAGCAATGGGGGGAGGGAATAGGAGAGCAATGGGAGGGGGGAGGGGATAGGAGAGCAATGGGAGGGGAGGGGATAGGAGAGCAATGGGAGGGGAGGGAATAGGAGAGCAATGGGAGGGGAGGGAATAGGAGAGCAATGGGGGGGGGGAATAGGAGAGCAATGGGGGGGGGAGGGAATGGGGAGGAGGATAGAGCAATGGGGGGGAATAGGAGAGCAATGGGGAGGGGAATGGGAGGAGAGCAATGGGAGGGGAGGGAATAGGAGAGCAATGGGAGGGGAGGGAATAGGAGAGCAATGGGGGGGGAGGGCAATGGGAGGGGGGGAGAGCAATGGGGGAGGGAATAGGAGAGCAATGGGAGGGGAGGGAATAGGAGAGCAATGGGAGGGGAGGGAATAGGAGAGCAATGGGGGGAGGGAATAGGAGAGCAATGGGGAGGAGGGAGAGCAATGGGGGAGGGGGAATAGGAGAGCAATGGGAGGGGAGGGATAGGAGAGCAATGGGAGGAGGGGATAGGAGAGCAATGGGAGGGGAGGGAATAGGAGAGCAAGGGGAGGGGAGGGAATAGGAGAGCAATGGGAGGGGGGGGAGGGAATAGGAGAGCAATGGGAGGGGAGGGAATAGGAGAGCAATGGGAGGGAATAGGAGAGCAATGGGGGGAGGAGGAATAGGGGAGGGAATAGGAGAGCAATGGGATGGGGGGAGGGAATAGGAGAGCAATGGGAGGGGAGGGGATAGGAGAGCAATGGGAGGGGGGGGATAGGAGAGCAATGGGAGGGGGAATAGGGATGGGGGAGGAATAGGAGAGCAATAGGAGGCAATGGGGGAGGGAATAGGAGAGCAATGGGAGGGGAGGGAATAGGAGAGCAATGGGAGGAGGGGGAGAGCAATGGGGGGGAATAGGAGAGCAATGGGAGGGGAGGGAATAGGAGAGCAAGCAATGGGAGGGGAGGGGCAATAGGAGAGCAATGGGGGAGGAGGGAATAGGAGAGCAATAGGGGGGGAGGGAATAGGAGAGCAATGGGGGGGAGGGAATAGGAGAGCAATGGGGGGAGGGAATAGGGGGAGCAATGGGGGGGAGGGAATAGGAGAGCAATGGGAGGAGGAATAGGAGAGCAATGGAGGAGGGAATAGGAGAGCAATGGGAGGGGAGGGAATGGGCAAGGGGAGGGAATAGGAGAGCAATGGGAGGGAGGAGGGAATAGGAGAGCAATGGGGGAGGGGGAATAGGAGAGCAATGGGAGGGGAGGGAATAGGAGAGCAATGGGAGGGGAGGGGAGAGCAATGGGGGAGGGAATAGGAGAGCAATGGGGGAGGGAATAGGAGAGCAATGGGAGGGGAGGGATAGGAGAGCAATGGGATGGGGGAGGGGATAGGAGAGCAATGGGAGGGGAGGGGATAGGAGAGCAATGGGAGGGGATAGGAGAGCAATGGGAGGGGATAGGAGAGCAATGGGAGGGGATAGGAGAGCAATGGGAGGGGATAGGAGAGCAATGGGAGGGGAGGGATAGGAGAGCAATGGGAGGGGAGGGGAGGGATAGGAGAGCAATGGGAGGGAGGGAATAGGAGAGCAATGGAAGGGGAGGGGATAGGAGAGCAATGGGAGGGGATAGGAGAGCAATGGGAGGGGATAGGAGAGCAATGGGAGGGGAGGGGATAGGAGAGCAATGGGAGGGGAGATGGGAGGGAGATAGGAGAGCAGAGGGAGGGGATGGGAGGGAGGAGAGCAATGGGGGGGATGGGAGGAGAGCAATGGAGGGAGGGAAGAGGAGAGCAATGGGAGGGGATAGGAGAGCAATGGGAGGAATAGGAGAGCAATGGGAGGGGAAGGGAATAGGAGAGCAATGGGAGGGGATAGGAGAGCAATGGGAGGAGATAGGAGAGCAATGGGGGAGATAGGAGAGCAATGGGGGAGGGATAGAGCAATGGGAGGGGATAGGAGAGCAATGGGGGGAATAGGAGAGATGGGAGGGATAGGAGAGCAATGGGAGGGGATAGGAGAGCAATGGGAGGGGGAGGGGATAGGAGAGCAATGGGAGGAGGGGATAGGAGAGCATGGGATGGGAGGGGATAGGAGAGCAATGGGAGGAGGGGATAGGAGAGCAATGGGAGGGAGGGAATAGGAGAGCAATGGAAGGAGGGAATAGGAGAGCAATGGAAGGGGAGGGAATAGGAGAGCAATGGGAGGGGAGGGAATAGGAGAGCAATGGAAGGGGAGGGAATAGGAGAGCAATGGGAGGGGAGGGATGGGGGGATAGGAGAGCAATGGGGGAGGAGGATGGGGGGATAGGAGAGCAATGGGAGGGGAGGGGATAGGAGAGCAATGGGAGGGGATTGGAGAGCAATGGGAGGGAATAGGAGAGCAATGGGAGGGGAGGGAATAGGAGAGCAATGGGAGGAGATAGGAGAGCAATGGGAGGAGATAGGAGAGCAATGGGAGGAGATAGGAGAGCAAATAGGAGGATAGGAGAGCAATGGGAGGGAGGGGATGGGAGGGAATAGGAGAGCAATGGGAGGAGGGAATAGGAGAGCAATGGGAGGAGGAATGGGAGGAGGAGAGCAATGGGAGGAGGGGATAGGAGAGCAATGGGGGGGAGGGAATATGGGATGGGGGAGGGGATAGGAGAGCCATGGGAGGGATGGGAGGGGAGGGGATAGGAGAGCCATAGGGGGGAGGGGATAGGAGAGCAATGGGATGGGGGGGAGGGAATAGGAGAGCAATGGGATGGGGAGGGAATAGGAGAGCAATGGGATGGGAGGGAATAGGAGAGCAATGGGAGGGGAGGGAATAGGAGAGCAATGGGAGGGGAGGGAATAGGAGAGCAATGGGAGGAGGGAATAGGAGAGCAATGGGATGGGAGGGAATAGGAGAGCAATGGGAGGAGGGAATAGAGAGCAATGGAGGGGATGGGGAGAGCAATGGGAGGGGAAGGAATAGGAGAGCAATGGGAGGGAGGGAATAGGAGAGCAATGGGAGGGGAGGGAATAGGAGAGCAATGGGAGGGGAGGGGATAGGAGAGCAATGGGAGGGGATAGGAGAGCAATGGGAGGGGATAGAATGGGAGGGGATAGGAGAGCAATGGGAGGGGAAGGGATAGGAGAGCAATGGGAGGGGAGGGAATAGGAGAGCAATGGGAGGGGAGGGAATAGGAGAGCAATGGGAGGGGAGGGAATAGGAGAGCAATGGGAGGGGAGGGAATAGGAGAGCAATGGGAGGGGAAGGAATAGGAGAGCAATGGGAGGGGAGGGAATAGGAGAGCAATGGGAGGGGAGGGAATAGGAGAGCAATGGGATGGGATTGGAGAGCAATGGGAGGGAATAGGAGAGCAATGGGAGGAGATAGGAGAGCAATGGGAGGGGAAGGAATAGGAGAGCAATGGGAGGGGAGGGAATAGGAGAGCAATGGGAGGGGAGGGAATAGGAGAGCAATGGGAGGAGGGGAATAGGAGAGCAATGGGGGGAGGGAATAGGAGAGCAATGGGAGGAGGGGATAGGAGAGCAATGGGAGGGGATAGGGGAGGGAATAGGAGAGCAATGGGATGGGATTGGAGAGCAATGGGAGGGGAAGGAATAGGAGAGCAATGGGAGGGGAGGGAATAGGAGAGCAATGGGAGGGGAAGGGAATAGGAGAGCAATGGGAGGGGAATGGGGAATAGGAGAGCAATGGGAGGAGGATAGGAGAGCAATGGGAGGGGGGATAGGAGAGCAATGGGAGGGAGGATAGGAGAGCAATGGGAGGGGGATAGGAGAGCAATGGGAGGGGATAGGAGAGCAATGGGAGGAGGGAATAGGAGAGCAATGGGAGGGGATAGGAGAGCAATGGGAGGGAATAGGAGAGCAATGGGAGGGGAATAGGAGAGCAATGGGAGGGGATAGGGAGCAATGGAGGGGGGGATAGGAGAGCAATGGGAGGGATTATCAAAGGGAATAGGAGAGCAATGGGAGGGGAGAGGGAATAGGAGAGCAATGGGAGGATAGGAGGAATATGGGAGGGGAGGAATAGGAGAGCAATGGGAGGAGAGCAATGGGAGGGGAGGGAATAGGAGAGCAATGGGAGGGGAGGGAGATAGGAGAGCAATGGGAGGA
This sequence comes from Oncorhynchus keta, assembly GCF_023373465.1. Lineage (NCBI taxonomy): Eukaryota > Metazoa > Chordata > Actinopteri > Salmoniformes > Salmonidae > Oncorhynchus > Oncorhynchus keta. The sequence goes on along the minus strand of NC_068455.1, from coordinate 14,601,893 downwards.
GGGAATAGGAGAGCAATGGGAGGGGATAGGAGAGCAATGGGAGAGGGAATGGGAGGGAATAGGGAGAGCAATGGGAGGGGATAGGAGAGCAATGGGAGGAGGGAATAGGAGAGCAATGGGAGGGGAGGGATAGGAGAGCAATGGGCAATGGGAGCAATGGGAGGGAGGGGATAGGAGAGCAATGGGGGAGGGATAGGAGAGCAATGGGAGGGGAGGGATAGGAGAGCAATGGGAGGAGGAATAGGAGAGCAATGGGAGGAGGGAATAGGAGAGCAATGGGAGGGAGGGAATAGGAGAGCAATGGGAGGGGAGGGAATAGGAGAGCAATGGGAGGGGATAGGAGAGCAATGGGAGGGGGGATAGGAGAGCAATGGGAGGGGAGGGGAATAGGAGAGCAATGGGAGGGAGGCAATAGGAGAGCAATGGGAGGGAGGAATAGGAGAGCAATGGGAGGGGAGGGAATAGGAGAGCAATGGGAGGGGAGGGAATAGGAGAGCAATGGGAGGAGGGAATAGGAGAGCAATGGGAGGGAGATAGGAGAGCAATGGGAGGGGAGGGAATAGGAGAGCAATGGGAGGGGAGGGAATAGGAGAGCAATGGGAGGGGAGGGAATAGGAGAGCAATGGGAGGGGAGGGAATAGGAGAGCAATGGGAGGGGAGGGAATAGGAGAGCAATGGGAGGGGAGGGAATAGGAGAGCAATGGGAGGAGGATAGGAGAGCAATGGGAGGGGATAGGAGAGCAATGGGAGGGGATAGGAGAGCAATGGGAGGGGATAGGAGAGCAATGGGAGGGGAGGGAATAGGAGAGCAATGGGAGGGGAGGGAATAGGAGAGCAATGGGAGGAGGGGGGAATAGGAGAGCAATGGGGAGGGAGGAGGGATAGGAGAGCAATGGGAGGGGAGGGAATAGGAGAGCAATGGGAGGAGGAATAGGAGAGCAATGGGAGGGGAATAGGAGAGCAATGGGAGGGGGGAATAGGAGAGCAATGGGAGGAGGATAGGAGAGCAATGGGAGGGGAGGGAATAGGAGAGCAATGGGAGGAGGGGAATAGGAGAGCAATGGGAGGGGGAGGGAATAGGAGAGCAATGGGAGGGGAGAGGAATAGGAGAGCAATGGGAGGAGGATAGGAGGAATAGGAGAGCAATGGGGGGAGGAATAGGAGAGCAATGGGGGAGGGAATAGGAGAGCAATGGGAGGGAGGAGAAGCAATGGGGGAATAGGAGAGCAATGGGAGGGGAGGGAATAGGGCAATAGGAGAGCAATGGGAGCAATGGGAGGGATAGGAGAGCAATGGGAGGGGAGGGAATAGGAGAGCAATGGGAGGAGGGAATAGGAGAGCAATGGGGGGAGGGAATAGGAGAGCAATGGGAGGGGGAATAGGAGAGCAATGGGAGGGGAGGGAAGCAAGGAGAGCAATGGGGGAGGGAATAGGAGAGCAATGGGAGGGATGGGAGGGAATGGGAGGAGAGCAATGGGAGGGAGGGCAATGGGAGGAGGGGAGAGCAATGGGAGGGGGGAGGGAATAGGAGAGCAATGGGGGGGAGAGGAATAGGAGAGCAATGGGAGGGGGGAATAGGAGAGCAATGGGAGGAGGGAATAGGAGAGCAATGGGAGGAGGAATAGGAGGGGAGAGGAATAGGAGAGCAATGGGGGAGGGGAATAGGAGAGCAATGGGAGGGGATAGGAGAGCAATGGGAGGAGGGGATGGGAGGAGAGCAATGGGGGAGGAGGGGAATAGGAGAGCAATGGGAGGGGAAGGAATAGGAGAGCAATGGGAGGGGAGGGAATAGGAGAGCAATGGGAGGGGAGGGAATAGGAGAGCAATGGGAGGGGAGGGAATAGGAGAGCAATGGGAGGGGAGGGAATAGGAGAGCAATGGGAGGGGAGGGGAGAGGAGAGCAATGGGAGGGGAGGGATAGGAGAGCAATGGGAGGAGGGGATAGGAGAGCAATGGGAGGGGAGGGAATAGGAGAGCAATGGGAGGGGAGGGAATAGGAGAGCAATGGGAGGGGAGGGAATAGGAGAGCAATGGGAGGGGAGGGAATAGGAGAGCAATGGCAATGGGAGGAGATAGGAGAGCAATGGGAGGAATAGGAGAGCAATGGGAGGATAGGAGAGCAATGGGAGGGGATAGGAGAGCAATGGGAGGGGATAGGAGAGCAATGGGAGGGGATAGGAGAGCAATGGGAGGGGATAGGAGAGCAATGGGAGGGGATAGGAGAGCAATGGGAGGGGATAGGAGAGCAATGGGAGGAGATAGGAGAGCAATGGGGGAGGGATAGGAGAGCAATGGGAGGGGAGGGGATAGGAGAGCAATGGGAGGGGAGGGGATAGGAGAGCAATGGGAGGGGAGGGGATAGGAGAGCAATGGGAGGGGGGGAGGGATAGGAGAGCAATGGGAGGGGAGGGGATAGGAGAGCAATGGGAGGGGAGGGAATAGGAGAGCAATGGGAGGGGAGGGAATAGGAGAGCAATGGGAGGGGAGGGGATAGGAGAGCAATGGGAGGGGAGGGGATAGGAGAGCAATGGGAGGGGAGGGAATAGGAGAGCAATGGGAGGGGAGGGAATAGGAGAGCAATGGGAGGGGAGGGGATAGGAGAGCAATGGGAGGGGATAGGAGAGAAGGAGCTGGGTCAAGAGCACAGACTGAGGTAGAGTGAGCTGGAAATGGAAAAAGGCAAAAAATATTGAATTGTGGGTCGGCACATGTTTTGATTTACTGTACAACAAGCTATTGAAGTCATCCATTGGTCAGAGGGGCTAAACCACTCAGTGAGAATCCAGTTGCCACTGTCTGTCAGTTGGATATACAGAGTAACTTTGTTAAGACACTGTACTGACGTTCTCTCTCCCTCCTTTCTTCCCTCTTCCTCCACAGATTATGTTTATTTTGAAAACTCATCCAGTAACCCACTGCTGATCCGGCGGATAGAAGAACTCAACAAGGTGAGATCGTGGTGTGTGTGTGTGTGTGCGCGAAGTCTCGAGTACAGACAGGTGCCAACTGTCCTCAATGTTTGGCAGTTTGAAGGTACTGGAGACTAGTGTCTGTCTGCTGTGATTAAAGGGACACTTCGGGATTTTGGCCCTTTTATCTACTTCCCAAGAGTCAGATGACCTCGTGGATACCATTTTTATGTTTCTGTGTGCCATTTGAAGGAAGTTGCAAACTAGCGCTAGCGCAATTGCTAGCAGATACCCATAGACTTCCAGTCATTGTGCTAATAATAGTTAGCATTGACTCACAAAACTACCTCTTACTTCCTTCATACTGGACACAGAGACATACAAATGGTATCCACGAGTTCATCTGACTCTGAGGATGTAGATAAAGTGCCAATCATTGCCAAAATCCGAAGTGTCCCTTCAATAGATGGACACAGACCTGACCCTAGGCCTAGCTAAACTGCTGTACTCACTCACGCCACTGTCAGTCTGCCCAGACCGGCATAGCAGTGGCTCTTTCCCAAATAGTCTCCCTTGCTTCCTCTTTCTTCCACTCCTAAAAAAAATGCATTGGAAGAGAAGGTCAGAAGGGAGGGCCCTTGGATCTTCTCCAATATGGTTTGAGAAGGTGACGAGGTTTAACACCATAAATCATTTGTCACCCCACTTTGATCAATCAACACTGGCATGTAAATTACTTCTTGTAGTATAGTTATTATATAACCTAGCCTAGTTCTACTGTTGCTCACCAGACTTCACCAGAGTTTCTGTTCGTTCTGGTATCGTAAGCAGACCTGAACTCCAACTCGACACTCTGTGTGTGTGACCAATGACGGTGTGGCAGGCGCACGGCTTGTGGTCAGTTACCGTGGCAACCCTCTGTTTTCAGTTCTCTCTCTCTCTGTCCCGTATTGTTTACAGACGGCCAATGGCAACGTGGAGGCTAAAGTGGTCTGTTTCTACCGACGCAGAGACATCTCCTCAACGCTCATCGCCCTCGCTGACAAACACGCACGTGAGTGACACGCACGGTTCACTGTTCAGTCAGAATCCACTATTTCTTCACCAGCTAACCACTGTGACTGTTCAACATTGAATGTCAGCGTTCAAATCCCCTTTATTTATACAGGTTAAACTATTGTCATTCAGATTAAACCTCTTGCAAGAGAGACCAGTTCCCTCTACACTGATTGACTAAGCACCATTCAGCATCCAATGCCACTTCATTCCCTTGTATAGGCTAGTTCGCAGAGAGATGGTTGGACTGAACTGTTGGAGCGGCAGGGTAGCCTAGTGGTTAGAGCGTTGGACTAGTAACTGAAAGGTTGCAACCCTGAGCTGACAAGGTACAAATCTGTTGTTCTGCCCCTGAACAGGCAGTTAACCCACTGTTCCTAGGCCGTCATTGAAAATAAGAATTTGTTCTTAATTAACTGACTTGCCTAGTTAAATAAAGGTCAAATAAAAAAATGAAATAGCACATTTAAATCTGAGTTCTGTCATGTATAGTGAAAGACAATAGCTGTGTTCAAATACTCATACTAACTACTATTTGTGATGTGAATTGAGGATATAGTTAGTATGCCAAAAGTTCCCGGAAGTCTTACTAAATTCACCAAAATACGAAGTATACACGCAGTGGACACTATTTCTGTGCTTTTAAGGCCCATAATGCAATTCTTCAGAAAATGGGCGTGGCTTCAATGTTTTCAGATTTGAAGAAAATGGCGAAAAATATGCAGCCGAAGTCCAATGAGAGGGTATACAAATTCGTTGCTTTACATATTAATTTAACTATATTAATTGTATTTAATCTTTATTACCTTAACCAATTATAACAAATGTAAATAAAATGTTGAGTAATGTAATAAACTAATTACTTTTCAAATAAGTTACATTACACGTTATGTTGGCTGACAATTTGTTAGTTTACAAATCGCATACCCGGTACATACTGCTGTAATGTAAACTCGTACATCGCCTTGGTCCGTACAATTAGCGCCCCAAAAACGTAATACTTCCAGATCAACTGTAATGTCAATACCATTGTAAAGCACAATTTCTCCTCTTTCCAACAGAATCAATTACATGACCTAAACGCTGCTCGTTTCTGTATAATTCAAGCAGGCAATGATCCCCGTCAGGTCTTTTTAAAAATGGCGGGTGGGGAAGGGAAACTAATGCGTGGGGGTGACAAGGACAGATGTTGTGGGAAAATTGCTTTTTTTTGTCCAACTTATCACCTTATTAAAATGTAAATAAAACACTATAAAGAGTTTATATAACGTGTCATTACATACCTATTTCAAGGTTTGTGTCGAATTTGAATCTGGTTTTTAGGGCGGTGCTAAAGTGATCTTAGAAGTAAACAGCGGCTTTGAGAACGATGATCGCATGCAATGATGACGCAAAAAAATGAGGTATCCCCCCCTTACCCCCGTCACTGTCCATTTCTTGTTTTTAAAGGATGAGAGAAGTGCTACACCTGGTGGAGAGAGATTGTAAGACAGAAATAGTTGCTTTATGCGTGCTGTACGTTACGACATGACACGTCAAGATGGGTCCGTTTTTTTCAACTTTTCTCCAACACTATAGAGCCGTTACCATGTCGATCAACGCTTGAATAGAAACCTAGTTCACGCCCCCGAATTTGACGTCAACACAGTCGCTACAGTCCCATTAGTTTTCTTTGTAGACTTGTTTGAATGTTGCGGTTGCGCATTGTACAGAATGGGGTGATTTTATGTTAATGATATGCTATGTTGGCTATCTACTATAACGTTAGTTGGCTACTAGTACATTGAACTTGCCAGTATATTTACTTTATGCTATCTAACTAACTAACCAATGTTTATTGACTTGATTATTCACGTCAGTCATTGCTTGGCATAGTCGTTTTTGGATTTGTTCGTAAAATCGCTCTGGGTATCGACTCCAATTACATAGCATTCTCGTTTGACTGCCAGAGGCAGAGCTCAGAATAACTGATGAATTGACAAACGCTCAACACTCGTTGAATGTGGCCGGTGTCAGTAAACGTTGGTAAAAAAGTGTAATTAAATTGTTGCCAGCAGAACGGTTACAGTCACCAACGGCTCTAGATAACATGAAAACAGCCTAACCAGCCCTGCTAGGGTGATTAAAATGGTCAGAGCGATGTGCTCTATCATTTGTGTCTGGGAATAGCTAGCCAACTTTAGCCAGTTAGTTTGGGTGCTTTACTGCCGTTCTGAGGTCAGTACGCTCGGATCAACCATTCTCCTCAGCCAGAGCGTCCAGTGTGCGCTCTGAACATTTAAGTCATTTAGCATTTAAGTCGTTTTACACTCCAAGAGCGAAATGCTCTGAATTTATAAACTGACAATACTAGCAAGAGGTTGCATAGCAACAGCATCAACTTCAGGTAGACTAGGTGAAGCGCTAGTATGCTCAACTGAAAGGATACCGTTAGTTTACAGCATACTAAAATGAACTAATAGTATGTAGTGTACAGGATGTTATTCGAACACAGCTAATATCTCAGTATTAGTCCTAGCCTAGTCTAGGCAAATGTCAGTGGTTGTTTACGTTTGCTCATCTAAGCAGAACTGTGTGTGAATGACTATTTTCAGGCCAGCGTAACTGTGTACTCATCCGTGTGTGTGAGAGAGCTGGCTCTGCAGTGTTAGCGGCTGTAGCTAGCTGTGTACTGTATCTTCAAGCTGTTGCTGTTTTGGGCTGCTTGTATCTGTTCTATCAGAGTGCAGTAGACTGCAGCTGTGAGGGTCTGACTGGAAAAATGTGAATCCTTCTAGAGCAGTCTGCCCTCTGTTCTGTCCTACTCTATGCTGCTAGAACCAGCAGTAAGTCCTTCCAGTCACCTACTCCCAACCTGCGTCCTTCCACCTACTACCAACCTGCGTCCTTCCACCTACTCCCAACCTGCGTCCTTCCACCTACTCCCAACCTGCGTCCTTCCACCTACTCCCAACCTGCGTCCTTCCACCTACTCCCAACCTGCGTCCTTCCACCTACTCCCAACCTGCGTCCTTCCACCTACTCCCAACCTGCGTCCTTCCACCTACTCCCAACCTGCGTCCTTCCACCTACTCCCAACCTGCGTCCTTCCACCTACTCCCAACCTGGGTCCTTACACCTACTCCCAACCTGGGTCCTTACACCTACTCCCAACCTGCGTCCTTCCACCTACTCCCAACCTGCGTCCTTCCACCTACTCCCAACCTGCGTCCTTCCACCTACTCCCAACCTGCGTCCTTCCACCTACTCCCAACCTGCGTCCTTCCACCTACTCCCAACCTGCGTCCTTCCACCTACTCCCAACCTGCGTCCTTCCACCTACTCCCAACCTGCGTCCTTCCACCTACTCCCAACCTGCGTCCTTCCACCTACTCCCAACCTGCGTCCTTCCACCTACTCCCAACCTGCGTCCTTCCACCTACTCCCAACCTGCGTCCTTCCACCTACTCCCAACCTGCGTCCTTCCACCTACTCCCAACCTGCGTCCTTCCACCTACTCCCAACCTGCGTCCTTCCACCTACTCCCAACCTGCGTCCTTCCACCTACTCCCAACCTGCGTCCTTCCACCTACTCCCAACCTGCGTCCTTCCACCTACTCCCAACCTGCGTCCTTCCACCTACTCCCAACCTGGGTCCTTCCACCTACTCCCAACCTGGGTCCTTCCACCTACTCCCAACCTGGGTCCTTCCACCTACTCCCAACCTGGGTCCTTCCACCTACTCCCAACCTGCGTCCTTCCACCTACTCCCAACCTGCGTCCTTCCACCTACTCCCAACCTGCGTCCTTCCACCTACTCCCAACCTGCGTCCTTCCACCTACTCCCAACCTGCGTCCTTCCACCTACTCCCAACCTGGGTCCTTCCATCTACTCCCAACCTGCGTCCTTCCACCTACCTAATAGGGTGCCATTTGGGATGTAAGACCCAGACAGACATTTACAATATGTGAAGTATGCATGTACGGAATGGTTCCTCACCGCATGGGTGGGCATGGGGTGTGTGTGTGTACATGGTGGGCTGGTGTGTGTGTGTACATGGTGGGCTGGTGTGCGTGTGTACATGGTGGGCTGGTGTGTAAGCGTGTGTACATGGTGGGCTTGGGGTGTGTGTGTGTACATGGTGGGCTGGGGTGTGTGTGCGTGTACATGGTGGGCTGGGGTGCGTGTGTACATGGTGGGCTGGTGTGTAAGCGTGTGTACATGGTGGGCATGGGGTGTGTGTGTACATGGTGGGCTTGGGGTGTGCGTGTGTACATGGTGGGCTGGTGTGTAAGCGTGTGTACATGGTGGGCATGGGGTGTGTGTGTACATGGTGGGCTTGGGGTGTGCGTGTGTACATGGTGGGCTGGGGTGTGCGTGTGTACATGGTGGGCTGGGGTGTGCGTGTGTACATGGTGGGCTGGGGTGTGTGTGTGTACATGGTGGGCTGGGGTGTGTGTGTGTGTGTGTACATGGTGGGTTGGGGTGTGTGTGTACATGGTGGGTTGGGGTGTGTGTGTACATGGTGGGCTGGGTTGTGTGTGTGTGCATGGTGGGCTGGGTTGTGTGTGTGTGCATGGTGGGCTGGGTTGTGTGTGTGTACATGGTGGGCTGGGTTGTGTGTGTGTGTACATGGTGGGCTGGGTTGTGTGTGTGTGTGTGTGTACATGGTGGGCTGGGTTGTGTGTGTGTGTGTGTACATGGTGGGCTGGGGTGTGTGTGTGTGTGTGTACATGGTGGGCTGGGGTGTGTGTGTGTGTACATGGTGGCCTGGGTTGTGTGTGTGTGTACATGGTGGCCTGGGTTTGTGTGTGTGTGTACATGGTGGGCTGGGTTGTGTGTGTGTGTGTACATGGTGGGCTGGGTTGTGTGTGTGTGTGTGTACATGGTGGGCTGGGTTGTGTGTGTGTGTGTGTGTGTGTGTGTGTACATGGTGGGCTGGGTGTGTGTGTGTACATGGTGGGCTGGGTTGTGTGTGTGTACATGGTGGGCTGGGTGTGTGTGTGTGTGTGTGTGTGTGTGTGTGTGTGTGTGTGTGTGTGTGTGTGTGTGTGTGTGTGTGTACATGGTGGGCTGGGTTGTGTGTGTGTGTGTACATGGTGGGCTGGGCTGGGTTGTGTGTGTGTGTGTACATGGTGGGCTGGGTTGTGTGTGTGTGTGTACATGGTGGGCTGGGTTGTGTGTGTGTGTGTACATGGTGGGCTGTTGTGTGTGTGTGTGTACATGGTGGGCTGGGTTGTGTGTGTGTGTACATGGTGGGCTGGGTTGTGTGTGTGTGTACATGGTGGGCTGGGTTGTGTGTGTGTGTACATGGTGGGCTGGGTTGTGTGTGTGTGTGTACATGGTGGGTTGTGTGTGTGTACATGGTGGGCTGGGTTGTGTGTGTGTACATGGTGGGCTGGGTTGTGTGTGTGTACATGGTGGGCTGGGTTGTGTGTGTACATGGTGGGCTGGGTTGTGTGTGTTTGTGTGTGTACATGGTGGGCTGGGTTGTGTGTGTGTGTGTGTACATGGTGGGCATGGTGTGTGTGTGTGTGTGTGTGTGTGTGTGTGTGTGTGTGTGTGTGTGTGTGTGTGTGTGTGTGTGTGTGTGTGTGTGTGTACATGGTGGGCTGGGTTGTGTGTGTACATGGTGGGCTGGGTTGTGTGTGTGTGTGTGTGTACATGGTGGGCTGGGGTGTGTGTGTGTGTGTGTGTGTGTGTGTGTGTGTGTGTGTGTGTGTGTGTGTGTGTACATGGTGGGCTGGGTTGTGTGTGTGTACATGTGTGTGTGTGTGTGTGTGTGTGTACATGGTGGGCTGGGTTGTGTGTGTGTACATGGTGGGCTGGGTTGTGTGTGTGTACATGGTGGGCTGGGTTGTGTGTGTGTGTACATGGTGCGCTGGGTTGTGTGTGTGTGTGTGTAAATGGTGGGCTGGGTTTTTGTGTGTGTGTACATGGTGGGCTGGGTTGTGTGTGTGTGTACTTGGTGGGCTGGGTTGTGTGTGTGTGTACTTGGTGGGCTGGGTTGTGTGTGTGTGTGCTGGTGGGCTGCTGCTGTATCCTGGAGCCAGCTGCCCAGACCGACACCAAGGACCTGCGAGATCAGAGGACCTGGTATCTTGTCCAAACTTTCTGTGTGTTTAATAGCGGCAACCGGGTAAAATAACTTGGCGAAACCGGTATATTATTATATATTATTTCTATGAACAGCATGGGGTGAAATGGAACCGTTATATGCAACGTCTAAATCTGGCTTCTCATAGCCTTCTTTACTAACTGCATGATCAATCATCAACGCTCAGTGTGTGTGTGAGTGTGTGTGTGTGTGTGCTGTTGTACTTGCCTATTGTATTTACTATGTTGTTTAAGCACATTTTTTTATGCTGAAACTTTACACGCCACCTTGAACTGCAGTTGGTAGGCCTATGGCAGGGCTGCCCAACCCTTTTCCTGGAGATCTACTGTCCTGTAGGTTTTCGGTCCAACCCTAATTTAGCATATCTGATGAAAATCCCAAATGTATTTATTTTATGGATGTCGGATGTTGATTGATTTATTTAATTATCATAACATTCCTATGAATAGCCTATGCCTTTGTTAACAAATAACACCTTGCGAGATTATCAATGTCTTCATTGCTTTAGAATTACTGTTAGGCTAACGAATTATACAAATGATACTTCAGAATTACTGTTATGCTAACAAATTATACAAATGATACTTTAGAATTACTGTTATGCTAATAAATTATACAAATTATACTTTAGAATTACTGTTAGGCTAACGAATTATACAAATGATACTTTAGAATTACTGTTATGCTAACAAATTATACAAATGATACTTTAGAATTACTGTTATGCTAACGAATGATACTTTAGAATTACTGTTAGGCTAACGAATTATACAAATGATACTTTAGAATTACTGTTATGCTAACGAATGATACGAATGATACTTTAGAATTACTGTTATGCTAACGAATGATACGAATTATACTTTAGAATTACTGTTAGGCTAACAAATGATACTTTAGAATTACTGTTATGCTAACAAATGATACTTTAGAATTACTGTTATGCTAGGCTAACAAATGATACGAATGCCATTGGAACATTTTAGATTTGATGTATAATAACATTGGAATGGTATATGATTCTGTCCCATTGGTTTTATATGCTTTAGAATGATTCTTCTGGTTTTGGCTGGAATTACCGGGTTCCCTGGGAGAATAGTTATTTATTTTCAAAATGGAACATTTGGAAAATACTGGGAAAATATTGAGGTGGGGGCTGTGGAATATTGTCCTTGTGTCGTACTGGATGTCTTTCTTTCTCCTTGCTGGACTGGATCATTTCAGAATGGCTGTGTGTGTGTATTCTCGTCTGTTTGTGTGCTTGTCTTTGTCTGTGTGTGCTGTGAGTCATAGATCAAATATTTTCCTTGCTATGATTTGGTTAGAGCCTTACCTCAGAGTGCCCCTACGTGTCTTAGCCCCACCCTTGCCGGTAGAGATGCCTCCTGAGTGGTCGGTCCCAGTGATTGACATAGCCTTTGGCTCCTCTGGCCCTTCCCTCCAGTCATATGACTTAAGGCGTCAGTAGGGTTGCAAAGGGTCAAAAACTTTCCAGAAATGTTCCATGACAAGTTAAGCCCGGGAATTTTGCTTAAATTCCTCAAAAAGTTAGCTTAACTGTGAACCTTTTTTGTGGGATGCACATAAAGGCAATTCTAGGTATTGTGACATATTTTGGTTAAACTATCCCAAATTCATTGGAATTGCGACCCTCTGCATGCACAGTGCATTCTTCCATCACATTTACAGCTGATTCTCAATATCTAAATGAGATGCTATTGAGCCCACTAATGAGATGCTACTAATGAGATGCTACTAATGAGATGCTATTGAGCCCACACTACTGCACTGTCTGAGCCAAGGACTACATGCTTTCTGGTAAGTTTTGATACAAAATACTGGGTGGGGTGAATATATTTTATGACATTATTTTTTGTTCATTTGTAAATAGTATCCTACAGCAAAGTGTGTTTTAAAATAATTTAACTTAACAATTTCTGCTAGTTGCTATCATGTGGGTTTTTAGCTTGCTTGAGCCTGAGTGTTAATTCACCTGTTTCCATACATGTTTAATTTAAAAACATTTATCTTACAAAGGAGTTGTTTTAATCTAACTGCTTAACTATTTATCTGGACATGGAATTGTATTATTATTATTACTGTTTTCTTCAAATCTTTACAGGAAAAAGCCATGGGCACTATCTGATGTGTGGAGACCTTTCACTGCAGCTAATGTTGAAGGAAAAGCTGTGTATATTTGCAAATACTGTGCCAAATCATATGTGAAGAATGCGACAATGATGCAGAATCATCTGGCCAAGTGCATAAAGTTCCCTCAGGGCTCACAACAAGCAATCTCTACTTCTATTCAAGGTGAAAATGATGAATCAGACACCTTATCGATAGCAACAGCTCATGGTCTTCCTGGAATCAGAAGTTTTTTTGATTCAATGGAACGTAGTCAGAGAAATGCTGACGCATACACAGCTCGAGCAAGATATTCAACTGGTTCACGTCTGATGCTCACAGGCAATGTGTGTTGGAAGAGATTTCTGAATGTTCTTCGCCCAGCATACATCCCTCCAACCAGACATGCTTTAATCTACTCATTTGCTGGATGCAGTTCAACTGAAGGTCAAACAAATCATAGCAAAGCAGACTGTATTGCAATAATCTCTGATGAATGGACAAATGTTCGTGGGCAAGGAATAATTAACTACATCTCCACCCCTCAACTAGTATTCTACAAGAGCACAGACACAAGGGACAACAAACACACCGGTCTCTACTTTGCAGTTGAGCTGAAGGCAGTCATCTATGACCTTGGACCACAGAAGGTATTTGCACTGGTGACAGACAATGCTGCGAACATGAAGGCTGCTTGGTCTAAAGTGGAGGAGTCTTACCCTCACATCACACCCATTGGCTGTGCTGCTCATGGATTTATTCTGCTCCTCAAGGACATCATGGCACTGAAAACCATGGATACACTCTACAAGAGCGCCAAGGAAATGTTTAGCTATGTGAAGGGTCATCAAGTTATAGCAGCAATCTACCTCACCAAGCAAAGTGAGAAGAATTAAGAGCACCACATTGAAGCTGCCCAGCATCATCTGTTGGGGTGGTGTTGTCATCATGTTTGACAGTCTCCTGGAGGGGAAGGAGTCTCCAAGAAATGTCCATATCACAGTCTGCCGATATGTACAGCCCCATCAAGAGGATCCTCCTGGATTATGTATATTGGGAGAGAGTGGTAAGCAGCCTGAAACTCCTGAAACCTATAGCAGTAGCCATTGCACGGATTGAGGGAGACAATGCCATCCTGTCTGATGTTCAGATTCTGCTTGTAAGATAATAAATATGTACTGCCCTGCCCACTTCACTGTTGCTCCAAGCAGAGGAAACTGCAGTTCTGAAATACATCATCAAAAAAGTGTGAAGACTTCTGCCTGAAGCCCATACACACCGCAGCGTACATGTTTGACCCCAAGTATTCTGGCAAGAGCATCGTGTCGAGGGCAGAGATCAACAAGGCCTATGGTGTCATCACTACCGTGTCTTGCCACCTTGGCCTGGATGAGGGCAAGGTTCTTGGCAGTCTGGTGAAGTACACATCCAAGTTAGGGCTTTGGGATGGAGATTCAATATGGCAATCGTGCCGACATATCTCATCAGCCACCTGGTGGAAGGGACTTTGTGGATCTGAGGCTCTTTCCCCTGTTGCCTCCATCCTCCAAATCCCACCAACATCAGCCGCCTCAGTGCAACAGGTCCTTGTTTGGGAACACACACAGCAAAGCACGCAACAGGCTGACCAATACAAGGGTTGAAAAATTGGGGGCCATCCGGACAAATGTGAGGCTTTTTGAGCCTGACAACGAGCCATCCTCAACAAGGTTGGAAAGTGACCGTGAAGATCAGGCCTCAGTCTGATGTTCAAGAGGTGGACATTGAGGAGGTCCAGGGAGAAGACATGGAAGCTTGAGAGGAAGACAACCAAAGCTTTAGTTTCTAGACTATAATTTTACAGATGTATGTTGAAAATGTTTTTGGGAGATGATCATTCAATATTCCCTTTCTTTTGTTCAGTGAAATCATCATGTGACGAGTCAACTCATTTAATTAAACTATTTAATTAAACTAGTTCGTAACAATTTTTTTATTGCTATTGGAAGGATTTAATCATTTGCAATTGTCTACTTATAACATAAAAGGTGTTTGTTCCATATGGTAATATATCCAATGCAAAAGAAATCTACATTTAAACGGAAAGTTTCCACCTCTGAATATTCCCCAAAATGTGCAACGCTAGGCGTCAGCATGCTTCAGTTCGGCTATCGGCTCCCTCAAAAGACATTCCCTTGAAAAACAATAAAAGGGGATATTACCCCGCGACAGTAGAGGATGGTGAGCTGGTACTAGCCATCTATGGCCAAACAAGGATGGGACGACACACCTAAACAAGGAAGACATGCGCGAGAATGAAATACGTTTCCCCAGAGAGACACTTGACTGGCGAATTTAATTTGTGCGAAATTCCTGGGATCTACTAGATTTGCTGTACCTAGCAACAGACATGCATGCGTTCGGGAAAGTATTCAGACTCCTTCACTTTTTCCACATTTTGTTACGTTACAGCCTTAATCTAAAATTGATTTAAAAAACAAATCCCTAATCTATTGACACACCCCAAAATGACAAAGCAAAAACAGGCCTTCATACATTTTCTAAAGTAATTTTTTAGAACTGAAATATTACATGTACATATGTATTCAGACCCTTTACTCAGTACTTTCTTGAAGCACATTTTGGCAGCGATTACCACCTCAAGTTTTATTGGGTATGACGCTACAAGCTTTGCACATCTGTGTTTGGAGTTTCTCACATTTCTTCTCTGCAGATCCTCTCAAGCTCTGTCAGGTTGGATGGGGAGCGTTGCTGCACAGCTATTTTCTGGTCTCTCCATAGATGTTCAATTGGGTTCGGGCTCTGGCTGGGCCACTCAAGGTCATTCAGAGACTTGTCCCGAAGCCCATCCTGCGTTGTCTTGGCTGTGTGCTTAGGGTCGTTGTCCTGTTGGAAGGTGAACCTTTGCCCCAGTCTGAGAACCTGCTCCAGAGCGCTCAGAACTTTATCAAGGATCTCTCTGTACTTTGCTCTGTTCATCTTTCCATCGATCCTAACTAGTCTTCCAGTCCCTGCCACTGAAACGCATCCCCATAGCATGATGCTTCCACCACCATGCTTCACCGAAGGGATAATAATGTCTAGATGATGAGCGGTGCCTGGTTTCCTCATACGTGACGCTTTGCATTTATGCCAAAGGGTTCAATCTTGGTTTCATCAAACCTGAGAATCTTGTTTCACATGGTCCGAGAGTCCTTTAGGTGTCTTTTGGCAAACTCCAAGCTGGCTGTCATGTAACTTTTACTGAGGAGTGGCTTCCTTCTGGCTACTCTACCATAAAGGCCTGATTTGTGGAGTGCTGCAGAGATGGTTGTCCTTCTGGAAGGTTCTCCCATCTCTAGAGGAACTCTGGAGCCCTGTCAGTGACCATCGGGTTCTTGGTCACCTTCCTGACCAAGGTCTTTCTACTCCGATTGCTAGGTTAGGCCGGGCGGCCAGCTCTAGGAAGAGTCTTGGTGGTTCCACACTTCTTCCGTTTAAGAATGATGAACTCCACTGTGTTCTTGGGGACCTTCAATGCTGCAGACATTTTTTTGGTACACTTCCCAAGATCTGTGCCTCGACACATTCTTGTCTCGGAGCTCTACGGACAATTCCTTCGACCTCCGCTTGGTTTTTGCTCTGACATGCTATGACACGTGGGACCTTAATCTCGACAGGTGTGTGTCTTTCCAAATGATGTCCAATCAATTGATGTTACCACAGGTGGGCTCCAAGTTGTAGAAACATCTCAAGGATGATCAATGGAAACAGGATGCACCTGAGCTCCATTTCAAGTGTCATAGCAAAGGGTCTGAATGCCCTTTGGGGTGGCAGGTAGTCTAGTGGTTAGCGCATTGGGCCAGTAACTGAAAGGTTGCTGGATTGAATCCCCGAGCTGACAAGATAAAAATCTGTCCTTCTGCCCCTGAACAAGGCAGTTAACTGTTCCTCGGCAGGCTGTCATTGTAAATAAGAATTTGTTTTTAACTGTCTTGCCTAGTTAAATAAAAAACACTTATTTAAATAACGTAACTTTTAAAATGTGCAAAAAACAGTTTTCGTGTTGTCATTATGGGGTATTGAATGTGTGTAGATTTAATTTTTAAAAATGTTTTAATTTAAGTCAAAATGTTAAAGGGAAGGGGTCTTAACACTTTGAATGCACTGTATAATAGGCCAGATCCGGAGACAGAAGATGCCCGCTACAGGTTCACAATGGTGGATGTAGGGGCATATGGCCCAGAGCGCTATGGTGGAGTGTTACAAGAGTTCTTTTGGGTCCAAACTGCTGCATAAGACCCTCGATTTACCATCGCGGGCTGTCCTGCCAGGTACCACAACTCCACCTCCTCATGTTTTCCTGGGAGATGCAGCTTTCCCCCAACATGAGAACCTCATGTGCCCTTATCCAGGTATGTTGATAATAGAATGTTGGATTTCCCTTGTAATTTCCCTTGTTACTGCATACATGAATGAACCTCTGAGAAATGCCATTTTTATCAAGGCTTTTGGAATATGGTATGTTTTTTTGGGGGGGGGGGTTAGTGAAATATACACTATATATCTGACATTCAATTTTTACCTCTGATTCACAGGTGTCCATCTCAATAAACCTGGGCATACCTGGAACTTTTCACTCTCGTTGACGGAGAGTCAAGAGAAAGCGTTCGGCATCATGGCTGCAAGCGTTCGGCATCATGGCTGCAAGGATGAGGATTCTTGATGGCTGCACAGACTCAGTTCTTTGTGAGCCAGTAGAGTTTTAACCTGATTCTGGAAGGTCTGTGTGCAGTCATTTCGATTGAACTACACCACAGGTAGAAAGCCTGTGGCACTGCTCTTCTGTACATTGTCAGCACTTGATATTCAAATAGGATGCATTGAAACACCTTGAATAAATGCCAACAGAGCTTTTTCAGCACACAAATAAACCTTTATTCTTACTTCTTGAAGTAAACAACAATAAAAGTGTCTGCTGATGACCGACATGAAAACAAGTGAATAAAGTGTCAGTGTAGTTACACATTTCTGAATATAAATATTTCGGAACAATAGAAATGTCTATGAAAAGACATGTAAATAACAAGTGTCTTTGGAATAAAATGAAAGTGTCTAGTTTCTGACTCCTGAGATGTCTGAACAACAGAACAAGTTGTTAATTTCACTGTGGTCTCAGTCGTGTGTTCCATGTCCTCTTGAAGTCATGCAGCTGGGGATCGAGTTCTGGAGTTTTGGCCAGTGTTCATCCATGAAATCAGCTATAGGTGCCAGGACCCTCTGGAGAGGATGAGGAGGGGGGATTAGGAGTGTCTGGAGAGAGGATGAGAAGGGGGAGGTTAGGAGTGTCTGGAGAGAGGATGAGAAGGGGTGGTTAGGAGTGTCTGGAGAGAGGATGAGAAGAGGGGGGTTAGGAGTGTCTGGAGAGGATGAGAAAGGGGGGGGGGGTTAGGAGTATCTGGAGAGAGGATGAGAAGGGGGAGGTTAGGAGTGTCTGGAGAGGATGAGAAGGGGGGGTTAGGAGTGTCTGGAGAGAGGATGAGAAGGGGGTGTTAGGTGTGTCTGGAGAAAGGATGAGAAGGGGGGTTAGGAGTGTCTGGAGAGAGGATGAGAAGAGGGGGGATCTCCACTGTGGAGTAGCCTTTCTACCGGCATCTCCACTGTGGAGTAACCTTTCTACCGGCATCTCCACTGTGGAGTAACCTTTCTACCGGCATCTCCACTGTGGAGTAGCCTTTCTACCGGCATCTCCACTGTGGAGTAACCTTTCTACCGGCATCTCCACTGTGGAGTAGCCTTTCTACCGGCATCTCCACTGTGGAGTAGCCTTTCTACCGGCATCTCCACTGTGGAGTAGCCTTTCTACCGGCATCTCCACTGTGGAGTAGCCTTTCTACCGGCATCTCCACTGTGGAGTAGCCTTTCTACCGGCATCTCCACTGTGGAGTAGCCTTTCTACCGGCATCTCCACTGTGGAGTAGCCTTTCTACCGGCATCTCCACTGTGGAGTAACCTTTCTACCGGCATCTCTACTGTGGAGTAGCCTTTCTACCGGCATCTCCACTGTGGAGTAGCCTTTCTACCGGCATCTCCACTGTGGAGTAGCCTTTCTACCGGCATCTCCACTGTGGAGTAGCCTTTCTACCGGCATCTCTACTGTGGAGTAGCCTTTCTACCGGCATCTCCACTGTGGAGTAGCCTTTCTACCGGCATCTCCACTGTGGAGTAGCCTTTCTACCGGCATCTCCACTGTGGAGTAGCCTTTCTACCGGCATCTCCACTGTGGAGTAGCCTTTCTACCGGCATCTCCACTGTGGAGTAGCCTTTCTACCGGCATCTCCACTGTGGAGTAGCCTTTCTACCGGCATCTCCACTGTGGAGTAGCCTTTCTACTGTGGCCTTTATGTATTTTCTTTGCCTTGACGAACTTGTTACGAATCCTACCCCATTTTTAGAATAAGTGGTTGGGTCGGACCTCAGCTTCTCTGCAATCTCTTTCCATGAATTGGCATTTACATGCATGTTTTTATATAATGCATGGCTAGAATCGTACTGGTGAAGGTACTTTTGTACCTCCTCGGCCAATCGATGCTCCACAAGTTGTCGTTCCACATGTTGAACCCACACTGAATGTCGGGCTGAATCAACAAGAAGCAGAAACTTGCGTCACCCCCAACAGTTCACCAATCACGGATGAAGGGGCGTAGACTTCGGCTTCCGAACTTTGACTGGCCCTTGAGAAAAAATGTGTGTGCCCGAACAGCCGAAAAACCCCTAACCGATCTCCAAAACGAACAAAAATGTCAGAAAATGTTGTCAGAAAATATGCACAAACTCTTCTGAACTGTTTCGGCTGGGAAGCATGTGGCCGCCTTTAGCCTCTCTTAAATTGGCCTTTCTATTCTAAGTCTAGAACTCTGGGCCCTTAGTTTCACTAAACAATAGACATCAATGGTGACTATGAATCTATTGTACTGAATTGATATCAGATTTGGATTGCTTGGCTGCCTGTAAGATTGAATCGTCTCTGGGGCTCTTGGATTGGGGTGCATGTTCATTCTGTGATGGTGTGTGTGTTCAATAGTCTATGAGTGTGAGTGAGAGAACTTATTGATTTTGGCCCTTATATCCCTTCTCCTGAAAATCCCTTTTGATTGCTTCTGCTCTGCTCTCTGTCCCCCTCTCTGTCTCTCACCTTCTCTAATGAAACTCCAAATGAGCTGGATCATGCTTCAACTGGTTTCTGGTCCCCACCCCTCTCTGTCCCCCTCAGTCTCTCTTTCCTTCAGGGGGGTTATAGAGAGAGGGGGTTAGAAAAGAGGGGAGTGGGGAGAGAGGGTGTTCTAGAGAAGAGGGTTATAGAGAAACACACCAGTCCAGGCAGGGATCTATATCCCTATTTATTCCTAAGTGTGCCAGGTACCTGCAGTGTCACAAGGTGTCTTCACTGTTTTCCTGGAAAACCAATCCCTGTAGTATCCTCTTCTTGTTTGTCTCGATTCTCTGGTTTAATATTTCGTGCCCTAACCTCACCCTAAATTCTGAGCGAAACACAGGTGTCACAACTATGAGGCGTGGCTCTAAATCGAGGCGGGAGAGGGTCATCACTAGTTAACACAGCCACAAAGTAGAAAATTACCGACACCGACATCATACCAAAGCAATTTTGCATATGTAGGTTTTTTTTGGTGATAAGCCTACACAATATTCATTTGTGCATTAAACAATAAGCTACAGAGCGGCACGGCATATATGAAAGCAAAACGGCATAGAAAAAGACACTTTCATCTATACCGTTTTATTTGAACCAAAACTACAACAGCCAAAGTGGATATGATGCAACTTCCACCAAGCTAGTGGATCCTCTTGGCTGTCTACCAAAGGAGTAAACATGTAGCTATTCATCTCTGCTTCCCGTAGTGACACAGTGGGGACAGATGTTGAAGCTGCTGTGACGCTTCCCTTGAAAAAGCTCCACAAAGACTTCCTGGGCCTTTTATTTTCTCCTATGGTGCACTAACTGGTGGGGTTCTGTCCTCACTGTGGGCCTCTCTACCGGTGAGGTTCTGTCCTCACTGTGTGCCTCTCCACCGGTGAGGTTCTGTCCTCACTGTGGGTCTCTCCACCGGTGAGGTTCTATCCTCACTGTGGGCCTCTCTACCGGTGAGGTTCTGTCCTCACTGTGGGCCTCTCCACCGGTGAGGTTCTGTCCTCACTGTGGGTCTCTCCACCGGTGAGGTTCTGTCCTCACTGTGGGCCTCTCTACCGGTGAGGTTCTGTTCTCACTGTGGGTCTCTCCACCGGTGAGGTTCTGTCCTCACTGTGGGCCTCTCCACCGGTGAGGTTCTGTCCTCACTGTGGGCCTCTCCACCGGTGAGGTTCTGTCCTCACTGTGGGTCTCTCCACCGGTGAGGTTCTGTCCTCACTGTGGGCCTCTCCACCGGTGAGGTTCTGTCCTCACTGTGTGCCTCTCCACCGGTGAGGTTCTGTCCTCACTGTGTGCCTCTCTACCGGTGAGGTTCTGTCCTCACTGTAGGCCTCTCTACCGGTGAGGTTCTGTCCTCACTGTGGGCCTCTCTACCGGTGAGGTTCTGTCCTCACTGTAGGCTGTGGATGCTAGTGGAAACCGAGCGGGAGTGAGCTTGCAACAGTTGTATTATACTGAACAAATACATACATGCAAAACACAACATATAAGGAAATCAGTCAATTGAAATAAATGATTTAGGCACCAAATCTATGGATTTCACACGACTGGGCAGGGGTGCAGCCATGGGTGGGCCTGGCAGGGCATTGGCCAACCCACTTGGCAGCCAGGCACACCCACTGGGGAGACAGGTCCAGCCAATCAGAGTGAGTTTTCCCCCTCAAGGGTTTTCTTACATACCTTAAGGGAAGAATTCGGCAGTACCTGTATGGTTAGTGAGAAAGTCCATATTGCAAATGTACGGTCCCTTACTAGACGTCCGAAATCGTTTGTAAAATTCGCGGACGGCGTCGGGCCGAGCGGCAGGGCCGGACCTACCAGGAAGTCATCAAATGAACGTTGTCGGACATTCGGTTTCCGTTTTACAAAAATAATAAGATTTATGTCATTTTTCCCATGTCCCGGAAATTCCCACAAGAGGGCATAAGCAATCATATGGCTATTGCTACAAAACATCACGATTCACGACGGGGCCTTATCTCGAAAACTGAAAATATTTAGAAGCCGAAACTCGGTGAGCGTAGGGGCGGCATAATGGGCAGTTGGCCCCGAACAAGATGGCGTCTAGGCCTCAACGGTTTTTGAGTTATGGCCATTTATCTGGGATTAAAGGTCCAAAATGAAAATAGAGAAATTATTTTTCCACTTCACGTCAAAGTCAAGGAGCCTCCGGTGTCAATAAAAAAAGAACCAGCCATTTATCTATCGTCATTTAAGAGAAATCGTACAACGACACCTTGGTGATGTTCACGGATAGGTGGTTTTTTTTTCAACGGTTACAGATCCAGTTGCAGGTTGTTCTTACGAATCTTTTTAAAGTGTGCTGCGGAGCTCTGCGAGATTTCTGTGATTTTCTATGATTTTCTGAAATAACACACACTCACTAAACCCTCCGTAAATAACTCAGTTCTTAACGTAAAGACTTAAAACTCAGGATTCTGTAAAAGCATACCCCAATCATGATATGAGTTTATTTATAGCTTCCTGTGCCAACCGGAAGTGCCTTTAATGGTGTCACAGTGGCAGTTTCCATGGGTTAAAAAGGTCAGATCTTTTCAAAACTTCATATGTGTGACTAGGTAACCCTCATGAACTGTAAATCAGTCATCTCTCCCAACAGATGTCAAAGAAAAGCTCTCACACGCACACACAGCAAGGATGGAGTGAAAAAGTGTGGTTCTCAAAGACACAGAGAGCAGGCAATGGCATAAACATAATGTCTAGGCCGTGCCGAGTTCAACGAGATATCCCGCTTGACCGTAGCTCGCTCGGTCTGAGCGCAGCGACCATTAGAAAAGTAGGCCCAAAATGAAGCCTGCCCCACAACGTCATTTGCTTTTGGGTGACAGTGAGAGAACCGTTAGGGTGAGAAGCACAATTCGACCTCAGGTACGTTCCTAAGGTCCTTCCGATTCGTGCAAGCCTAACGTTGACAGTGTGGCATTAACCCTTAATAGTTAAAAGATGGTGTTTACTTCAAAAAGTTTGCATTGATTTCTCTCCCCATAGGAATACATTGCCTTTACCCCTAAATTCAACCTGAAGTCTATATGGGTTATGAATGCCGTATGAACCTGTCTTTGGTAACAGTCCATCAGGCCAGTATGAGGTCTACCTGTGTTGATTCTAAGCTTCCTGGACCAACCGGAAGTGGTTAAAATCACCCTAAAAGTGTTTTTCCATTACCTGCCTGCAGTTTGATAGACATAGTGCATTCAACCCTGTGTAAATCAGTCAATTCTTAACGTAAGGACTTAAAACTCAGGATTCTGTAAAAGCATAGCCCAGTGAGGATATGTGTTGACTTATAGCTTCCTGTGACAACCGGAAGTGCCTTAATTGGTGTCTCAGGGGCTGTTTCGAGGGGTTAAAAAAGTCAGATCTGTCCAAAACTTCATATGTGTGATTAGGCAACCCCCATGAACTGTAAATCAGTCATTTTTCCCATAAAATTTCAAAGGAAAACTAAATCACACAGACACACAACTTGGAAGGAGGGACGTATTGGGGTTTGTAGAGACAGACAGTGCCTCCAATAGTTAGCTTTGTTCGAGCTAAAAAAGAACCGTCAGACCTAGAGTTCCGAAACTTTAGAAACCTGTTCTAGACCTCGGGTCGATAGTGCGTGGTGAGTTAGGTGGCTCTAGAAGGTTCTCGGACCGAGAAATAGCCTCGTACATTTGCAATGATTTCAATTCATTTTGACCATTACGAAAATGGCGACATTTAGAAAAGTCTCAGAGACACAAGACTAGGTGCATTGGAACCGGCTCGGCCCATAGAGACGGACCCCAACGTTTCGGTCCGATAGCTCATTCAAGGACCCCATAGCAAGGCATGGAAAAAAGTGGATTTTCAGCACCAATTAGGGTTTTACTCGGGCACCGAAGGACCTATCGAGCCGAAACTCGGGATTCGGGGTCGCCTCACATAGGCCTTCACATAATGTCTGACCTGGACCCGCAGCTAGAACGTAACTATGTGTTTTACGTTTTTATTATGTTTTAAACTAATGGCGCTGTGAATTATGGGCCTGCTCTGACATATGTGATAGTTGGCTTCTAAATGAGTTGGAAAAAGTGGGTTTGGTGTCAATTGGTATCAGTTTGGTGTCAGAATGACATCTAATTGACTGGTGGACACTGACTTGCTAGTTGACTTTTGTACATTAGCAATATGTTTAAACGGAGAGGGACCATCACCAAAATGGCATTCTGAAATCAACACAAAAAATGGCATCACCATAGTCTCCAGGCTGTGCAGAGTTCAACGAGACGCCCCGCTTGACCGTAGCTCGCTCTGAGTGCAGCGACCTTGAAAAAAAAGAAGGCGCAAAAGGAAGCCTGGCCCTCAATGTCATTTGCTTTTGGGTGACAGTGAGAGAACCGTTAGGGTGAGAAGCACAATTCGACCTCAGGTACGTTCCTAAGGTCCTTCCGATCCGTGCAAGCCTAACCTTGACCGTGTGGCATTAACCCTTAATAGTTAAAAGAAGGTGTTTACTTCAAAGAGTTTGCATTGACTTCTCTCCCCATAGGAATACATTGCCTTTACCCCTAAATTCAACCTGAAGTCTATATGGGTTATGAATGCCGTATGAACCTGTCTTTGGTAACAGTCCATCAGGCCAGTATGAGGTCTACCTGTGTTGATTCTAAGCTTCCTGGACCAACCGGAAGTGGTTAAAATCACCCTAAAAGTGTTTTTCCATTACCTGCCTGCAGTTTGATAGACATAGTGCATTCAACCCTGTGTAAATCAGTCAATTCTTAACGTAAGGACTTAAAACTCAGGATTCTGTAAAAGCATAGCCCAGTGAGGATATGTGTTGACTTATAGCTTCCTGTGACAACCGGAAGTGCCTTAATTGGTGTCTCAGGGGCTGTTTCGAGGGGTTAAAAAAGTCAGATCTGTCCAAAACTTCATATGTGTGATTAGGCAACCCCCATGAACTGTAAATCAGTCATTTTTCCCATAAAATTTCAAAGGAAAACTAAATCACACAGACACACAACTTGGAAGGAGGGACGTATTGGGGTTTGTAGAGACAGACAGTGCCTCCAATAGTTAGCTTTGTTCGAGCTAAAAAAGAACCGTCAGACCTAGAGTTCCGAAACTTTAGAAACCTGTTCTAGACCTCGGGTCGATAGTGCGTGGTGAGTTAGGTGGCTCTAGAAGGTTCTCGGACCGAGAAATAGCCTCGTACATTTGCAATGATTTCAATTCATTTTGACCATTACGAAAATGGCGACATTTAGAAAAGTCTCAGAGACACAAGACTAGGTGCATTGGAACCGGCTCGGCCCATAGAGACGGACCCCAACGTTTCGGTCCGATAGCTCATTCAAGGACCCCATAGCAAGGCATGGAAAAAAGTGGATTTTCAGCACCAATTAGGGTTTTACTCGGGCACCGAAGGACCTATCGAGCCGAAACTCGGGATTCGGGGTCGCCTCACATAGGCCTTCACATAATGTCTGACCTGGACCCGCAGCTAGAACGTAACTATGTGTTTTACGTTTTTATTATGTTTTAAACTAATGGCGCTGTGAATTATGGGCCTGCTCTGACATATGTGATAGTTGGCTTCTAAATGAGTTGGAAAAAGTGGGTTTGGTGTCAATTGGTATCAGTTTGGTGTCAGAATGACATCTAATTGACTGGTGGACACTGACTTGCTAGTTGACTTTTGTACATTAGCAATATGTTTAAACGGAGAGGGACCATCACCAAAATGGCATTCTGAAATCAACACAAAAAATGGCATCACCATAGTCTCCAGGCTGTGCAGAGTTCAACGAGACGCCCGCTTGACCGTAGCTCGCTCTGAGTGCAGCGACCTTGAAAAAAAAGAAGGCGCAAAAGGAAGCCTGGCCCTCAATGTCATTTGCTTTTGGGTGACAGTGAGAGAACCGTTAGGGTGAGAAGCACAATTCGACCTCAGGTACGTTCCTAAGGTCCTTCCGATCCGTGCAAGCCTAACCTTGACCGTGTGGCATTAACCCTTAATAGTTAAAAGAAGGTGTTTACTTCAAAGAGTTTGCATTGACTTCTCTCCCCATAGGAATACATTGCCTTTACCCCTAAATTCAACCTGAAGTCTATATGGGTTATGAATGCCGTATGAACCTGTCTTTGGTAACAGTCCATCAGGCCAGTATGAGGTCTACCTGTGTTGATTCTAAGCTTCCTGGACCAACCGGAAGTGGTTAAAATCACCCTAAAAGTGTTTTTCCATTACCTGCCTGCAGTTTGATAGACATAGTGCATTCAACCCTGTGTAAATCAGTCAATTCTTAACGTAAGGACTTAAAACTCAGGATTCTGTAAAAGCATAGCCCAGTGAGGATATATGTTGACTTATAGCTTCCTGTGACAACCGGAAGTGCCTTAATTGGTGTCTCAGGGGCTGTTTCGAGGGGTTAAAAAGTCAGATCTTTTCAAAACTTCATGTGTGACTAGGTAACCCTCATGAACTGTAAATCAGTCATCTCTCCCAACAGATGTCAAAGAAAAGCTCTCACACGCACACACAGCAAGGATGGAGTGAAAAGTGTGGTTCTCAAAGACACAGAGAGCAGGCAATGGCATAAACATAATGTCTAGGCCGTGCCGAGTTCAACGAGATATCCCGCTTGACCGTAGCTCGCTCGGTCTGAGCGCAGCGACCATTAGAAAAGTAGGCCCAAAATGAAGCCTGCCCCACAACGTCATTTGCTTTTGGGTGACAGTGAGAGAACCGTTAGGGTGAGAAGCACAATTCGACCTCAGGTACGTTCCTAAGGTCCTTCCGATCCGTGCAAGCCTAACCTTGACCGTGTGGCATTAACCCTTAATAGTTAAAAGAAGGTGTTTACTTCAAATAGTTTGCATTGATTTCTCTCCCCATAGGAATACATTGCCTGCACCCCTAAATTCAACCTGAAGTCTATATGGGTTATGAATGCCGTATGAACCTGTCTTTGGTAACAGTCCATCAGGCCAGTATGAGGTCTACCTGTGTTGATTCTAGGCTTCCTGGACCAACCGGAAGTGGTTAAAATCACCCTAAAAGTGTTTTTCCATTACCTGCCTGCAGTTTGATAGACATAGTGCATTCAACCCTGTGTAAATCAGTCAATTCTTAACGTAAGGACTTAAAACTCAGGATTCTGTAAAAGCATAGCCCAGTGAGGATATATGTTGACTTATAGCTTCCTGTGACAACCGGAAGTGCCTTAATTGGTGTCTCAGGGGCTGTTTCGAAGGGTTAAAAAGTCAGATCTTTTCAAAACTTCATGTGTGACTAGGTAACCCTCATGAACTGTAAATCAGTCATCTCTCCCAACAGATGTCAAAGAAAAGCTCTCACACGCACACACAGCAAGGATGGAGTGAAAAGTGTGGTTCTCAAAGACACAGAGAGCAGGCAATGGCATAAACATAATGTCTAGGCCGTGCCGAGTTCAACGAGATATCCCGCTTGACCGTAGCTCGCTCGGTCTGAGCGCAGCGACCATTAGAAAAGTAGGCCCAAAATGAAGCCTGCCCCACAACGTCATTTGCTTTTGGGTGACAGTGAGAGAACCGTTAGGGTGAGAAGCACAATTCGACCTCAGGTACGTTCCTAAGGTCCTTCCGATCCGTGCAAGCCTAACCTTGACCGTGTGGCATTAACCCTTAATAGTTAAAAGAAGGTGTTTACTTCAAATAGTTTGCATTGATTTCTCTCCCCATAGGAATACATTGCCTGCACCCCTAAATTCAACCTGAAGTCTATATGGGTTATGAATGCCGTATGAACCTGTCTTTGGTAACAGTCCATCAGGCCAGTATGAGGTCTACCTGTGTTGATTCTAGGCTTCCTGGACCAACCGGAAGTGGTTAAAATCACCCTAAAAGTGTTTTTCCATTACCTGCCTGCAGTTTGATAGACATAGTGCATTCAACCCTGTGTAAATCAGTCAATTCTTAACGTAAGGACTTAAAACTCAGGATTCTGTAAGTTTCTATGTCAATCAAGACATGGGTTTACTTATAGCTTCCTGTGCCAACCGGAAGTGCCTTTAATGATGTCACAGTGGCAGTTTCCAAGGGTTAAAAAGGTCAGATCTTTTCAAAACTTCATATGTGTGACTAGGTAACCCTCATGAACTGTAAATCAGTCATTTCTCCCAACAGATGTCAAAGAAAAGCTCTCACACGCACACACAGCAAGGATGGAGTGAAAAGTGCGGTTCTCAAAGACACAGAGAGCAGGCAATGGCATAAACATAATCTCTAGGCCGTGCCGAGTTCAACGAGATATCCCGCTTGACCGTAGCTCGCTCGGTCTGAGCGCAGCGACCATTAGAAAAGTAGGCCCAAAATGAAGCCTGCCCCACAACGTCATTTGCTTTTGGGTGACAGTGAGAGAACCGTTAGGGTGAGAAGCACAATTCGACCTCAGGTACGTTCCTAAGGTCCTTCCGATCCGTGCAAGCCTAACCTTGACCGTGTGGCATTAACTCTTAATAGTTAAAAGAAGGTGTTTACTTCAAATAGTTTGCATTGACTTCTCTCCCCATAGGAATACATTGCCTGCACCCCTAAATTCAACCTGAAGTCTATATGGGTTATGAATGCCGTATGAACCTGTCTTTGATAACAGTCCATCAGGCCAGTATGAGGTCTACCTGTGTTGATTCTAGGCTTCCTGGACCAACCGGAAGTGGTTAAAATCACCCTAAAAGTGTTTTTCCATTACCTGCCTGCAGTTTGATAGACATAGTGCATTCAACCCTGTGTAAATCAGTCAATTCTTAACGTAAGGACTTAAAACACAGGATTCTGTAAAAGCATAGCCCAGTGAGGATATGTGTTGACTTATAGCTTCCTGTGACAACCGGAAGTGCCTTAATTGGTGTCTCAGGGGCTGTTTCGAGGGGTTAAAAAAGTCAGATCTGTCCAAAACTTCATATGTGTGATTAGGCAACCCCCATGAACTGTAAATCAGTCATTTTTCCCATAAAATTTCAAAGGAAAACTAAATCACACAGACACACAACTTGGAAGGAGGGACGTATTGGGGGTTGTAGAGACAGACAGTGCCTCCAATAGTTAGCTTTGTTCGAGCTAAAAAGAACCGTCAGACCTAGAGTTCGAAACTTTAGAAACCTGTTCTAGACCTCGGGTCGATAGTGCGTGGTGAGTTAGGTGGCTCTAGAAGGTTCTCGGACCGAGAAATAGCCTCGTACATTTGCAATGATTTCAATTCATTTTGACCATTACGAAAATGGCGACATTTAGAAAAGTCTCAGAGACACAAGACTAGGTGCATTGGAACCGGCTCGGCCCATAGAGACGGACCCCAACGTTTCGGTCCGATAGCTCATTCAAGGACCCCATAGCAAGGCATGGAAAAAGTGGATTTTCAGCACCAATTAGGGTTTTACTCGGGCACCGAAGGACCTATCGAGCCGAAACTCGGGATTCGGGGTCGCCTCACATAGGCCTTCACATAATGTCTGACCTGGACCCGCAGCTAGAACGTAACTATGTGTTTTACGTTTTTATTATGTTTTAAACTAAAGGCGCTGTGAATTATGGGCCTGCTCTGACATATATGATAGTTGGCTTCTAAATGAGTTGGAAAAAGTGGGTTTGGTGTCAATTGGTATCAGTTTGGTGTCAAAATGACATCTAATTGACTGATGGACACTGACTTGCTAGTTGACTTTTGTACATTAGCAATATGTTTAAACGGAGAGGGACCATCACCAAAAGTGACATTCTGAAATCAACCCTAACGAGCCATGGAGATGAACCAGAATCACTGCCCAGCTATCCCGAGTTCATCGGGCCAGTCAATTTCACATTCCTGCAGGATTTTTATAGCATGACAAATTCGTGATGGTACCTGCCCATTGAACCATATTGCAAATGCACAGTGACTTTGCAAAAGTGAGAAAACATAAACAAATGGACATGATGAAATCAACACAACGAGTGATGGAAATGTACAACTATCACTGCTCAGCCATCCTGTGTTCATCAGACCAGTCAATTTTGCATTTTTGAGCATGTCAAATTTCATATGGTAAATGCACATTGAAACATATTGCAAATGCGCGCGCACTTGCAATATGATTCTATAGTGTAAAAACATCACCTAATGGACATGATGAAATCAACACAACGAGTGATGGAAATGTACAACTATCACTGCTCGGCCATCCTGTGTTCATCAGACCAGTCAATTTTGCATTTTTGAGCATGTCAAATTTCATATGGTAAATGCACATTGAAACATATTGCAAATGCGCGCGCACTTGCAATATGATTCTATAGTGTAAAAACATCACCTAATGGACATGATGAAATCAACACAACGAGTGATGGAAATGTACAACTATCACTGCTCGGCCATCCTGTGTCCATCAGACCAGTCAATTTTGCATTTTTGAGCATGTCAAATTTCATATGGTAAATGCACATTGAAACATATTGCAAATGCGCGCACTTGCAATATGATTCTATAGTGTAAAAACATCACCTAATGGACATGATGAAATCAACACAACGAGTGATGGAAATGTACAACTATCACTGCTCGGCCATCCTGTGTCCATCAGACCAGTCAATTTTGCATTTTTGAGCATGTCAAATTTCATATGGTAAATGCACATTGAAACATATTGCAAATGCGCGCGCACTTGCAATATGATTCTATAGTGTAAAAACATCACCTAATGGACATGATGAAATCAACACAACGAGTGATGGAAATGTACAACTATCACTGCCCGGCCATCCTGTGTTCCCATAGCGAGCATTAATATCAGAATGACCGGTAAATGCATTTACAACCATATTTTTATTTTTGGGTTACCAGTTGCACAACAATGCACGTGCATTTGCAATATGATTCTATAGTGAAAAACATCACCTAATGGACATGATGAAATCAACACAACGAGTGATGGAAATGTACAACTATCACTGCCCGGCCATCCTGTGTTCCCATAGCGAGCATTAATATCAGAATGACCGGTAAATGCATTTACAACCATATTTTTATTTTTGGGTTACCAGTTGCACAACAATGCACGTGCATTTGCAATATGATTCTATAGTGAAAAACATCACCTAATGGACATGATGAAATCAACACAACAAGTGATGGAAATGTACAACTATCACTGCTCGGCCATCCTGTGTTCATCAGACCAGTCAATTTCACATTCCTGCAGGATTTTTATAGCATGACAAATTCGTGATGGTACCTGCCCATTGAACCATATTGCAAATGCACAGTGACTTTGCAAAAGTGAGAAAACATAAACAAATGGACATGATGAAATCAACACAACAGGTGATGGAAATGTACAACTATCACTGCTCAGCCATCCTGTGTTCATCAGACCAGTCAATTTTGCATTTTTGAGCATGTCAAATTTCATATGGTAAATGCACATTGAAACATATTGCAAATGCGCGCGCACTTGCAATATGATTCTATAGTGAAAAACATCACCTAATGGACATGATGAAATCAACACAACGAGTGATGGAAATGTACAACTATCACTGCTCGGCCATCCTGTGTCCATCAGACCAGTCAATTTTGCATTTTTGAGCATGTCAAATTTCATATGGTAAATGCACATTGAAACATATTGCAAATGCGCGCGCACTTGCAATATGATTCTATAGTGTAAAAACATCACCTAATGGACATGATGAAATCAACACAACGAGTGATGGAAATGTACAACTATCACTGCCCGGCCATCCTGTGTTCCCATAGCGAGCATTAATATCAGAATGACCGGTAAATGCATTTACAACCATATTTTTATTTTTGGGTTACCAGTTGCACAACAATGCACGTGCATTTGCAATATGATTCTATAGTGAAAAACATCACCTAATGGACATGATGAAATCAACACAACGAGTGATGGAAATGTACAACTATCACTGCTCGGCCATCCTGTGTCCATCAGACCAGTCAATTTTGCATTTTTGAGCATTTCAAATTTCATATGGTAAATGCACATTGAAACATATTGCAAATGCGCGCGCACTTGCAATATGATTCTATAGTGTAAAAACATCACCTAATGGACATGATGAAATCAACACAACGAGTGATGGAAATGTACAACTATCACTGCTCGGCCATCCTGTGTCCATCAGACCAGTCAATTTTGCATTTTTGAGCATTTCAAATTTCATATGGTAAATGCACATTGAAACATATTGCAAATGCGCGCACTTGCAATATGATTCTATAGTGTAAAAACATCACCTAATGGACATGATGAAATCAACACAACGAGTGATGGAAATGTACAACTATCACTGCTCGGCCATCCTGTGTTCCCATAGCGGGCATTAATATCAGAATGACCGGTAAATGCATTCACAACCATATTTTCATTTTTGGGTTACCAGGTGCCTATTTTCAATCACCAGTTGCACAACATG
Source organism: Oncorhynchus keta (assembly GCF_023373465.1). Taxonomy (NCBI): domain Eukaryota; kingdom Metazoa; phylum Chordata; class Actinopteri; order Salmoniformes; family Salmonidae; genus Oncorhynchus; species Oncorhynchus keta. The sequence continues at coordinate 14,570,067 of NC_068455.1, read as the reverse complement.
CGTATCCATCAGAATATTTTAAACAGTCCATAAAGCACTCAGGACTGCCCCCATAGATAGAGGGCCGTAGTAGGGTACTCCCATAGCGGGCATGGATAATAGGAGTCCCGGTAAATGCATTTACAACCATATTTTAATTTTTGGGTTACCAGTTGCACAACAATGCACGTGCATTTGCAATATGATTCTATAGTGAAAAACATCACCTAATGGACATGATGAAATCAACACAACAAGTGATGGAAATGTACAACTATCACTGCTCGGCCATCCTGTGTTCATCAGACCAGTCAATTTCACATTCCTGCAGGATTTTTATAGCATGACAAATTCGTGATGGTACCTGCCCATTGAACCATATTGCAAATGCACAGTGACTTTGCAAAAGTGAGAAAACATAAACAAATGGACATGATGAAATCAACACAACAGGTGATGGAAATGTACAACTATCACTGCTCAGCCATCCTGTGTTCATCAGACCAGTCAATTTTGCATTTTTGAGCATGTCAAATTTCATATGGTAAATGCACATTGAAACATATTGCAAATGCGCGCGCACTTGCAATATGATTCTATAGTGAAAAAACATCACCTAATGGACATGATGAAATCAACACAACGAGTGATGGAAATGTACAACTATCACTGCTCGGCCATCCTGTGTCCATCAGACCAGTCAATTTTGCATTTTTGAGCATGTCAAATTTCATATGGTAAATGCACATTGAAACATATTGCAAATGCGCGCGCACTTGCAATATGATTCTATAGTGTAAAAACATCACCTAATGGACATGATGAAATCAACACAACGAGTGATGGAAATGTACAACTATCACTGCCCGGCCATCCTGTGTTCCCATAGCGAGCATTAATATCAGAATGACCGGTAAATGCATTTACAACCATATTTTTATTTTTGGGTTACCAGTTGCACAACAATGCACGTGCATTTGCAATATGATTCTATAGTGTAAAAACATCACCTAACGGAGATGATGAAATCAACACAACGAGTGATGGAAATGTACAACTATCACTGCTCGGCCATCCTGTGTTCATCAGACCAGTCAATTTTGCATTTTTGAGCAAGGTCAAATTTCATATGGTAAATGCACATTGAAACATATTGCAAATGCACGTGCACTTGCAATATGATTATATAGTGAAAAACATCACAAAATGGACATGATGAAGTCAACACAACGAGTGATGGAAAGGAACAACTATCACTGCCCGGCCATCCCGAGTTCATCAGGCCAGTCAATTTTGCATTTCTGCAGGATTTTTGAGCATGTCAAATTTCTTACGTCATTTGGCCCACAAAAAAATCCTTATGCACAATTTAAAAAAATATATAAAAAAATATGATAATAAAATTGGACAAAAGTATATTCATACAGTTCTTACACATGTGTAATTGACAAAAAAATTGAAAGAATTTCAAAAAACGGTCCAGAAAGCACTTTTTTAAGGGTGTGTGAAGTTTTTACAAAATTTTGACATTTTTGACTTTTGACTTTTGACTTCCTATGAAATCATATTGGAATTGGACAAAACATATTCCTTATGCGCATGTAAAAAAAAAAAAAAAATTATGATAATAAAATTGGACAAAAGTATATTCATACAGTTCTTACACATGTGTAATTGACAAAAAATCGAAAGAATTTCGAAAAAAACGGTCCAGAAAGCACTTTTTTATGGGTGTGTGAAGTTTTTACAAAATTTTGACATTTTTGACTTTTGACTTTTGACTTCCTATGAAATCATATTGGAATTGGACAAAACATATTCCTTATGCGCATATAAAAAAATTAAAAAAATTATGATAATAAAATTGGACAAAAGTATATTCATACAGTTCTTACACATGTGTAATTGACAAAAAAATCGAAAGAATTTCGAAAAACGGTCCAGAAAGCACTTTTTATGGGTGTGTGAAGTTTTTACAAAATTTTGACATTTTTGACTTTTGACTTTTGACTTCCTATGAAATCATATTGGAATTGGACAAAACATATTCCTTATGCGCATATAAAAAAATTAAAAAAATTATGATAATAAAATTGGACAAAAGTATATTCATACAGTTCTTACACATGTGTAATTGACAAAAAAATCGAAAGAATTTCGAAAAACGGTCCAGAAAGCACTTTTTAAGGGGTGATAAGTTTTTGAAAAAAGTTCATTTTTTCAAAATTTTACTTTTGGACATTAATTTGGGTTACATCTCCAATATGAAAAACCCCGGTGGAGCGCATTTGCCCCCTGTTGAATTTTTAAAGTGTTACAACTGGCAATTACCATATGGCATTTGCAATACACTTTGCATGAATCAACGCCGAATTGGGTGGTATTGGCCAATGTGTATATGGTTTGTCCGATGCCAATGACATGCCATTCATTTTTGTCCAATACAGGGGGGTATTCCCTTACAGACCGAAATACTCCCCAGCACTGTGTCCCCTCAGGCCAGTCTACTACCACATATCTACAACATAAAATACATGTGTTATCGTGTGTATGCATGTGTCTGTGCCTGTCTCTTCACAGTCTCCGCTACACCGCCAATATTAATTTTCACAAAGTCTGCTGCCTCAGTTTGTATGATGCCAATTTGCATATACTCAAGAATGTTATGAAGAGTGATCAGATGAATTGCAATTAATTGCAAAGTTCCTCTTTGCCATGCAAATTAACTGAATCCCCCCAAAAATATTTCCACTGCATTTCAGCCTTGCCACAAAAGGACCAGCTGACATCATGTTAGTGATTCTCTCGTTAACACAGTGTTGACGAGGACAAGGCTGGAGATCACTCTGTCATGGTGATTGAGTTCGAATAACAGACTGGAAGCTTCAAAAGGGGGGTGGTGCTTGGAATCATTGTTCTTCCTCTGTCTCCCATGGTTACCTGCAAGGAAACACGTGTGTCATCATTGCTTTGCACAAAAAGGGCTTCACAGGTAAGGATATTGCTGCCAGTAAGATTGCACCAAAATCAGCCATTTATCAGATCATCAAGAACTTCAAGGAGAGCGGTTCAATTGTTGTGAAGAAGGCTTCAGGGCGCCCAAGAAAGTCCAGCAAGTAAGCGCCAGGACCGTCTCCTAAAGTTGATTCAGCTGCGGGATCGGGGCACCACCAGTACAGGGCTTGCTCAGGAATGGCAGCAGGCAGGTGTGAGTGCATCTGCACGCACAGTGAGGTGAAGGACTTTGGAGGATGGCCTGGTGTCAAGAAGGGCAGCAAAGAAGCCACTTCTCTCCAGGAAAAGCATAAGGGACAAACTGATATTCTGCAAAAGGTACAGGGATTGGACTGCTGAATCGCCTTTCTGATTGTTTGGGGCATCCGGAAAAAAGCTTGTCCGTGAGCGCTACCATCAGTCCTGTGTCATGTCAACAGTAAAGCATCCTGAGACCATTCATGTGTGGGGTTGCTTCTCAGCCAAGGGAGTGGGCTCACTCACAATTTTGCCTAAGAACACAGCCATGGATAAAGAATGGTACCAACACATCCTCCGAGAGCAACTTCTCGCAACCATCCAGGAACAGTTTGCTGACGAACAATTCCTTTTCCGGCATGAGGGAGTACCTTGCCATAAGGCAAAAGTGATAACTAAGTGGCTCGGGGAATAAAACATCAATATTTTAGTTCCATGGCCAGAAACTCCCCAGACCTTAAACCCATTGAGAACTTGTGGTCAATCCTCTAAGAGGCGGGTGGACAAACAAAAACCCACAACTTCTGACAAACTCCAAGCATTGATTATGCAAGAATGGGCTGCCATCAGTCAGGATGTGGCCCAGAACTTAATTGACCATGTCAGGGTGGATTGCAGAGGTCTTGAAAAAGAAGGGTCAACACTGCAAATATTGACTCTTTGCATCAACTTCATGTAATTGTCAATAAAAGCCTTTGACACTTATGAAATGCTAGTAATTATACTTCAGTATTCCATAGTAACATCTGACAAAAATATCTAAAGACACTGAAGCAGCCAACTTTGTGGAAATTCATATTTGTGTCATTCTCAAAACGTCTGGCCACGACTGTAGTACTGTGCACCTCCCATAGTCTGTTCTGGACTTGGGGACTGTGAAGAGATCTCTGGTGGCATATTTTGTGGGGTATGCATGGGTGTCCGAGCTGTGTGCCAGTAGTTTAGACAGACAGCTCGGTGCATTCAACATGTCAATACCTCTCACAAATACATGTAGTGATTAAGTCAATCTCTCCTCCACTTTGAGTCAGGAGAGATTGACATGCATAAACTCCCTCTTTGTGGTACCTGACCACACATCTGAACAGATGTCCAGGTGCGACAAAACTAGGGCCTGTAGGACCTGCCTTGTTGATAGTGCTGTTAAGATGGTCGAACAGCGCTTTATTATGAACGGACTTCTCCCCATTTTAGTTTCTGTTATATCAATATGTTTTGACAATGGCAGTTTACGATCCAGGGTTACTCCAAGCAGTTTAGTCTCCTCAACCTGCTCAATTTCCACATGATTCATTACAAGATTTCGTTGAGGTTTAGGGTTTAGTGAATGATTTGTCCCAAATACAATGCTTTTAGTTTTTGAAATATTTAGGACTAACTTATTCCTTGCCACCCATTCTGAAATCATTTGCAGCTCTTTGCAGAAGTAGTGGCATGTCGTTAGTAAAGATTGAAAAAAGTAATGGGCCTAAACAGCTGCCCTGGGGAATTCTTGATTCTTCATGGATTATGTTGGAGAGGCTTCCATTTAAGAACACAATTTAGCAGAGGGTGTAAAGCCATAACACATATGATTTTCCAGCAGCTGACTATGATCGGTAATGTCAAAAGCCACACTGAAGTCTAACAAAACAGCCCCCACAATCTTTTTATCATCAATATCTCTCCTCAGCCAATCATCAGTAATTTGTTTAAGTGCTGTGCTTGTTGAATGTCCTTCCCTATAAGCGTGCTCAAAGTCTGTTGTCAATTTGTTTACAGTAAAATAGCATTGCATCTACTCAAACACCAATCCAAGGGGATTTAACAGTTTTTACAGTAATTTTCATAATGGGTGCATGCTTATCAGTAACTAGAATAAGTAGTTTCATAAATGCCATGTGCAGCATCTGACTGCTCCTCATTACACGCCACAGACCAGCAAATATTATTTATATCATCAACATAAGAATCACTACACAACTTATTGTATGACCTCTTATACACTATATTAGGCCCAGCCTTTAGAACTTTGGTTTTCCTCGATATGGCTACTATATTGTGATCACTACATCCGATGGATGTGGATACTGTTTTAAAGGACATTTCTGCAGCATTTGTAAAGATGTGATCAATACTAGAGGTCGACCGATTATGATTTTTCAGAGACGATACCGATTTAATCGGCCGATTTTGAAATTTATTTGTAATAATGACAATTACAACAATACTGAATGAACACTTATTTGAACTTAATATAATACATAAATAAAATCAATTTAGTCTCAAATAAATAATGAAACATGTTTAAATAATGCAAAAACAAAGTGTTGGAGAAGAAAGTAAAAGTGCAATATGTGCCATGTAAGAAAGCTAATGTTTAAGTTCCTTGCTCAGAACATGAGAACATATGAAAGCTGGTAGTTCCTTTGAACATGAGTCTTCAATATTCCCAGGTAAGACGTTTTAGGTTGTAGTTATTATAGGACTATTTCCCTCTATACCATTTGTATTTCATATACCTTTGACTATGTTCTCATAGGAACTTTAGTATTGTCAGTGTAACAGTATAGCTTCCGTCCCTCTCCTCGCTCCTACCTGGGCTCGAACCAGGAACACATCGACAACAGCCACCCTAGAAGCAGCGTTACCCATGCAGAGCAAGGGGAACAACCACTCCAAGTCTCAGAGCGAGTGACGTTTGAAACGCTATTAGCGCGCACCCGGCTAATTAGCTAGCCATTTCACATCGGTTACACCAGCCTAATCTCGGGAGTTGATAGGCTTGAAGTCATAAACAGCTGCTGGCAAACGCACGAAAGTGCTGTTTCAATAAATGCTTACGAGCCTGCTGGTGCCTACCATCGCTCAATCAGACTGCTTTATCAAATCATAGACTTAGTTATAACCTGATAACACACAGAAATACGAGCCGGAGGTCATTCATATGGCCGAATCCGGAAACTATCATCTCGAAAACGAGACTTTTATTCTTTCAGTGAAATACGGAACCGTTCTATATTTTATCTAACGGGTGGCATCCATAAGTCTAAATATTCCTGTTACATTGCACAACCTTCAATGTTATGTCATAATTACGTAAAATTTTGGCAAATTAGGCGGCCCAAACTGTTGCATATACACTGACTCTTCGTGCAATGAACGCAAGAGAAGTGACACAATTTCACCTGGTTAATATTGCCTGCTAACCTGGATTTCTTTTAGCTAAATATGCAGGTTTAAAAATATATACTTCTGTGTATTGATTTTAAGAAAGGCATTGATGTTCATGGTTAGGTACACATGGGAACAACGATACGCACCGCATCGATTATATGCAACGCAGGACACGCTAGATAAACTAGTAATATCATTAATCATGTGTAGTTAACTAGTGATTATCATTTGATTGTTTTTTATAAGATAAGTTTAATGCTAGCTAGCAACTTACCTTGGCTTACTGCATTCGGGTAACAGGCAGTCTCCTCGTGGAGTCCAATGTAAATCAGGTGGTTAGAGCGTTGGACTAGTTAACTGTAAGTTTGCAAGATTGAATCCCCCGAGCTGACAAGTTAAAAATCTGTCGTTCTGCCCCTGAACGAGGCAGTTAACCCACCGTTCCAAGGCCATCATTGAAAATAATAATGTGTTCTTAACTGACTTGCCTAGTTAAATAAAGATTAAATAAAGGTGTAAACATTTTTTTTTTATTGGCCAAATCATTGTCCAAAAATACAGTTTTCCGATTGTTGTGAAAACTTGAAATCGACCCTAATTATTCTGGCATTCCGATTAATCGTTCGACCTCTAATCAATACATGTTGATGTTTTCATTCCTATGCTAGTTGTAACTACCCTGGTAGGTTGACTGATAACCTGAACCAGGTTGCAGGCACTGGTTACTGTTTGAAACTTTTTCTTGAGTGGGCAGCTTGATGAAAGCCAGTCAATATGGACATCACCCAGAAAATTACTTCTGTTTATCTCATACATTATCAAGCATTTCTCACACAATATCCAAATACTGACTGTTGGCACTTGGTGGTCGATAGCAGCTTCCCACCAGAATGGGCTTTAGGTGAGGCAGATGAACCTGTAGCCATATTACTTCAACAGTATTTAACATGAGCCCCTCTGTAAGCATTGCTGGGAATGTGGTTCTCAATATAAATGGCAACACCGCCCCCATTGGCATTTGTCTTTTCTTTAGATGTTATAACCATGTATTGCTTCCACTGTATCATCAAAGGTATTATCTAAGTGAGTTTCAGAGATAGTCAGAATATGAATATCATGTGTTACTAGCAAGTTATTGACTTCATGAACCTTGTTTCTTAACGTGTGGAATTTCTTGCACTTTTCTGGAGTGCTTGATGCATGTGTAATTATCCTGCTGTTTAATCAGCTTCTTGATATAACACCTGTCAGGTGGATGGATTATCTTGGCAAAGAAGAAATGCTCACTAACAGGGATAGAAACCAATTTGTAGCATTTTTTTCTTTCTTGAGAAGTAAGCTTTTTGTGCATATGGAATTTTTTAAATTTCAGCTCATGAAACATGAGACCAACAGTTTACATGTGTTTATATTTTTGTTCTGTGTAGATGGGACTTAACTGTTCTAACACATTAACCATGTTATTTTTTTTTTTAAACATATATTTTTCATGTGTGTGGCAAGATTCCACTGGTTTAGTGATAACTCCGTTGAGCTAACCAGATGTGAGTATTTACTTTTGACCCATATCAGGAGAGATGGAGGAGATGCTGAACTGTGTCTGTGTCTCTGTGTGTGCACCCGTTGTGTGTGTGTGTGTGCGCGCCTAACTAACGTTAGTGTGTTTGACTTCTGACCCCTATCCAGGAGAGATGGAGGAGGAGATGGAGAACCCAGAGTTGAACCCAGTTGACCTGCCAGAGAAACAGAAACACCAGCTGAGACACCGAGAGCTGTTCCTGTCCCGCCAGCTAGAGTCACTACCCGCTACACACATCAGGTACACCATGACACTGTCACACCTTACCTTACCATTAATCCATCACACCTTATATACCTGCTACACACACATCAGGTACACCATGACACTGTCACACCTTACCTTACCATTAATCCATCACACCTTATATACCTGCTACACACACATCAGGTACACCATGACACTGTCACACCTTACCTTACCATTAATCCATCACACCTTATATACCTGCTACACACACATCAGGTACACCATGACACTGTCACACCTTACCTTACCATTAATCCATCACACCTTATATACCTGCTACACACACATCAGGTACACCATGACACTGTCACACCTTACCTTACCATTAATCCATCACACCTTATATACCTGCTACACACACATCAGGTACACCATGACACTGTCACACCTTACCTTACCCTTAATCCATCACACCTTATATACCTGCTACACACACATCAGGTACACCATGACACTGTCACACCTTACCTTACCATTAATCCATCACACCTTATATACCTGCTACACACACATCAGGTACACCATGACACTGTCACACCTTACCTTACCATTAATCCATCACACCTTATATACCTGCTACACACACATCAGAGAAACAGAAACACCAGCTGAGACACTGAGAGCTGTTCTACCCGCTACATTATATATCTACTACTAGACTAGCCAGAGTCACTACCCACTACATTATATATCTACTACTAGAGCAGCTAGAGTCACTACCCTCTACATTATATATCTACTACTAGACTAGCCAGAGTCACTACCCACTACATTATATATCTACTACTAGACTAACCAGAGTCACTACCCACTACATTATATATCTACTACTAGAGCAGCTAGAGTCACTACCCACTACATTATATATCTACTACTAGACTAGCCAGAGTCACTACCCACTACATTATATATCTACTACTAGAGCAGCTAGAGTCACTACCCACTACAGTATATATCTACTACTAGACTAGCCAGAGTCACTACCCACTACATTATATATCTACTACTAGAGCAGCTAGAGTCACTACCCTCTACATTATATATCTACTACTAGACTAGCCAGAGTCACTACCCACTACATTATATATCTACTACTAGACTAACCAGAGTCACTACCCACTACATTATATATCTACTACTAGAGCAGCTAGAGTCACTACCCTCTACATTATATATCTATTACTAGACCAGCTAGAGTCACTACCAACTACATTATATATCTACTACTAGAGCAGCTAGAGTCACTACCCACTACATTATATATCTACTACGAGACTAGCCAGAGTCACTACCCACTACATTATATATCTACTACTAGAGCAGCTAGAGTCACTACCCACTACATTATATATCTACTACTAGACTAACCAGAGTCACTACCCACTACATTATATATCTACTACTAGTGCAGCTAGAGTCACTACCCTCTACATTATATATCTACTATTAGACTAGCCAGAGTCACTACCCTCTACATTATATATCTACTACTAGACTAACCAGAGTCACTACCCACTACATTATATATCTACTACTAGTGCAGCTAGAGTCACTACCCTCTACATTATATATCTACTATTAGACTAGCCAGAGTCACTATCCACTACATTATATATCTACTATTAGACTAGCCAGAGTCACTACCCACTACATTATATATCTACTACTAGACCAGGTAGAGTCACTACCCTCTACATTATATACCTCTTACTGGACCAGTTAGTCACACATCAGATACACCTTTATACCAGCTAGCTACACACTTTAGGTACGCTCTATTCCCTTTTTTGTGTTAACGCAGCCTGGAAAATAGACGACTCTTCCTCTCACGGCTGGGAACACATATAGGCTGGGTGTGTAACGGTACACATATTCATACCGAACCGTTTGGGGACCTCTGATTGATCCGCACTGTGAATCCTAATGAATACATACTTTTAGATAAGCTATGCCTACTCTGTTGTAGGCCTATGCCTCTTAAGTAAATCTGAGGTGACTTTTTTTTTCTTCAGGCTATTCCGTTAAAACAACTAACAGCCTATGCACACGTAATCAACATTTTCATCTTAACTGACACATTTCACACTGTCCTTGTGTGAGGCGCAGCCAGGAACTAGTTCTGTATAATGGCTAGTGGTGGGGTCGATAAACCAGAGTTGGAGGATCCTCCGGCTTCGTTTAAATCTCCATTTTGGCTCACCAGTAGATTAGGCCTGGGCAGCTGATTCTGAACGGGCCAAAGAAATTACAACAGCGACAGGTAGGCTATATTTTTTATTTCTAACAACCTTTGGTTTATAGCTGCGGATATGTATCCATTCTCGGTGGGTGAGAATAGGGGCTTTCAGGCCCTCATGAAAGATTTTGAGCTTTCGAACTTCCCTTTTGCACCCAATTCAGCAAACAGGTAGTACTCGCTTTATATTGATAAACCAAAGCCGAAGGTTCCAATGAGTTGTGCTTGCTTATCAGTGACAGTCCATCACATTACCCCAGAGTGGGAGATGTACTGTGCTACAGATACGCCCCCTTCATGAGAGGCACAAGTACAAATCTTGCACTGAACTAGGCAGTGTAAGCAAGTGGGAATTTACCACATACGACTGGTAAATTCCGGCCCTCAAACTGGTAATTACTAGTGGGAAACTTGTGTACCGAAGGCGAACCATGACCCCAAAACCGTAATATGTACCGCACCATGGGTTTGGTGAACCGTTACACCCCTAATATAGGCTGTACTCTCTCTCTCTCTCTCTTCTCTTCTCTTCTCTTCTCTTCTCTTCTCTTCTCTTCTCTTCTCTTCTCTTCTCTTCTCTTCTCTTCTCTTCTCTTCTCTTCTCTCAGGGGGAAGTGTTGTGTCACTCTGCTGAACGAGACGGAGGCTCTGAAGTCCTATCTGGACCGAGAGGTAGGTGGCTCGCCTCTCAAACACTGCCCTTCTCTCTCTCACTGACTCTCAATCTCTCACTCACACACACACTGTCCTCACATAGAACTGCTGGATGGAGAATGGGATGTACTGTCTAAATGTACTCCATATTAAATTAATGTGTGTGTGTCTTGATGCTGGATGAATAATTCAGTGTGTTGAACCAGAATGTTCTTTTCACAGTCAGTAATGAGAAGACGAGAGACTAGCTGCTACACACACACACACACAACCCCACTCAACCTCTTCAATCCTTTGTCTCTTACTCTCTCCTCTCCATCCCTCTCTCCTCCCTATCTGTCTCTCTCTCTTGGCCTCCCTCTCCCTTTCCATCTCTCTCTCCATCCCTCTCTCCTCCCTCTCCATCCCTTTCACCTCCCTCTCAATCTCTCTCCATCCCTATCTGTCCTTCTCGCTTGTCCCCCCTCTCCATCCCTCTCTCATCCCTATCTGTCTCTCTCTCTCTTGTCCTCCCTCTCCATCTCTCTCTCCATCCCTCTCTCCTCCCTATCTGTCTCTATCTCTTGTCCAACCCTCTCCATCTCTCTCTCCATCCCTTTCTCCTCCCTATCTCTCTCTCTCTCTCTTGTCCTCCCTCTCCACCTCTTTCTCCATCCCTCTCTCCTCCCTATGTCTCTCTATCTTGTCCTCCATCTCTCTCTCCATCCCTCTCTCCTCCCTATCTGTCCCTCTCTCTTGTCCTCCCTCTCGCCATCTCTCTCTCCATCCCTCTCTCCTCCCTATCTGTCCCTCTCTCTTGTCCTCCCTCTCTCCATCCCTCTCTCCAGGATGCGTTCTTCTACTCCCTGGTCTACGACCCCCAGCAGAAGACTCTTCTGGCTGATAAAGGGGAGATCAGGGTGGGGAACAAGTACCAGGCAGACATCACAGACTTCCTCAAAGAGGGTACATTTATATTTGAGTCATTTATCAGACGCTCTTATCCAGAGTGACTTACTGGAGCAATTAGGGTACGTACGCCAAAGACACTCATATGAAAGATTGAACTGTTAGCATTTCCCATAGCAAAATGTGTCACGCCAACCTGTAGATTAGCCTCTTGGCTAGTATTCTCTTTGGTACTGCAAGCAGGGTCCTATCTCATCTCAGGGTGCAGTCAGTGGGAGGGCATGGGCGTCTATCACACTGCACTGGACGCTATATTATGCAACGTAATGTCAAAGAGTGTGAGTTTTAGTGAGGAGCCATGTCACCCCAATAGTGTTTGAGAGGGCCAGAGGGCAGGATATACGTTATGTCAAAGTGTGTGAATCAGAGTGTGAGTTTTAGTGAGGAGCCATGTCACCCCAATAGTGTTTCAGAGGGCCAGAGGGCAGGATATACTGACTCTGCTAACTGGTTTATAAGGGGTGACTGTTAACTGGTTTATAAGGGGTGACTGTGCAAACTGGTCTGTAAGGGGTGACTGTGCTAACTGGTTTGTATGAGGTAACTGTGCTAATTGGTTTCTAACAGTGACTGTGTTAACTGGTTTGTATGAGGTAACTGTGCTAACTGGTTTCTAACAGTGACTGTGTTAACTGGTTTGCATGGGGTAACTGTGCTAACTGGTTTCTAACAGTGACTGTGTTAACTGGTTTGTATGAGGTAACTGTGCTAACTGGTTTCTAACAGTGACTGTGTTAACTGGTTTGTATGGGGTAACTGTGCTAACTGGTTTCTAACAGTGACTGTGTTAACTGGTTTGTATGGGGTAACTGCTAACTGGTTTCTAACAGTGACTGTGTTAACTGGTTTGTATGGGGTAACTGTGCTAACTGGTTTCTAACAGTGACTGTGTTAACTGGTTTGTATGGGGTAACTGTGCTAACTGGTTTCTAACAGTGACTGTGTTAACTGGTTTGTATGGGGTAACTGCTAACTGGTTTCTAATGCGTAATTGTGCTAACTGGACCTTCAGGTGAGGAGGATGGCAGGGACCTGGCCAAGCTGGAGGAGAAGGTGTGGGACCCCAGCAGTCCCCTCACAGAGAAACAGATCGACCAGTTCCTGGTTGTGGCTCGGTAAGTTGGTCCGGTTCGGTGGGCTATGGTGGAAGGGTTGTGGCTCTACTGTGGCGGGAGGTGCTAGTAGCTTGGTAAGACTGCTGTGAGATGGATAGGAAATGTAAAAAGCTCTGGTGGGACTAGGAGGAGATGGAGCAGGGTTTTTGGGGTAGTCGTTGGTAAGATAGACTCTGTTGTGGTATAAGGGTGGAGGGGTTAGAAGACTGGTCTGGTGGAGGGGTTAGAAGACTGGTCTGGTGGAGGGGTTAGAAGACTGTTCTGGTGGAGGGGTTAGAAGACTGGTCTGGTGGAGGGATTAGAAGACTGGTCTGGTGGAGGGGTTAGAAGACTGGTCTGGTGGAGGGGTTAGAAGACTGGTCTGGTGGAGGGGTTAGAAGACTGGTCTGGTGGAGGGGTTAGAAGACTGGTCTGGTGGAGGGGTTAGAATACTGGTCTGGTGGAGGGGTTAGAAGACTCTTCTGGTGGAGGGATTAGAAGACTGGTCTGGTGGGAGGTGGAGGGGTTAGAAGACCGGTCTGGTGGGAGGTGGAGGGGTTAGAAGACCGGTCTGGTGGGAGGTGGAGGGGTTAGAAGACCGGTCTGGTGGAGAGCTTTAAAGACCGGTCTGGCGGGAGGTGGAGAGGTTTAAAGACCGGTCTGGTGGAGGTGGAGAGGTTTAAAGACCGGTCTGGTGGAGAGGTTTTAAAGACCGGTCTGGTGGGAGGTGGAGAGGTTTAAAGACCAGTCTGGTGGGAGGTGGAGAGGTTTAAAGACCGGTCTGGTGGGAGGTGGAGAGGTTTAAAGACCGGTCTGGTGGAAGGTGGAGAGGTTTAAAGACCGGTCTGATGGGAGGTGGAGAGGTTTATTGCCACCTCTTCCTCCTAGCTCTGCACTATGTTGTCATACCTCTAAATCTGGAGGGTTAACACAAACTCCTCTTGCTTATCTCTCTCTTCTCCCCCATCTCTTTCCCTCCTTGTCTCTCTCCCCCATCTCTTTTCCTCCTTGTCTCGCCCTCATCCTTCCCCCTCCCTCTCTGTCATCCCTCCCTCTCTCCCCCTTCCTTTCTCCATTCCTCTGTCTCTCAGGTCAGTGGGTACCTTTGCGCGGGCTCTAGACTGCAGTAGTTCTGTCCGGCAGCCCAGTCTTCACATGAGTGCTGCTGCTGCCTCTAGAGACATCACCCTGGTAAGACATACACACATTGCCCACTGCCCCAGGTTAGGTCAGGGTCAGGCCAGAGGTGAGTGCTCGGCAGGATTTCTATTAGCCCAGGGGTATGCTGGGAGCTTCAGTAGCGGGTGTGCGTGGGTGCATTCGTGCGCATGTGTGTCTGTGTGCGTGTATGGGGCATCTCTGTGTGACTGAGCGTGTGTGTGTCTGAGTATCAGTAACGAGCAGGCTTCAGCGGCCCCAGACGACCCATGTGGCCATGTTCCGGCCCAATTCTGCACCTCAAACATAAAACATGGAAAACAGGCCTCCGAGCGACAGCGTACACACAAACACACACATCAATATACATGAAAACAACATGCTCACAACACACATCCATATACAGTACCAGTCAAAAGTTTGGACACACCTACTCATTCAAGGGGTTTTCTTTATTTTGACTATTTTCTACATTGTAGAATAATAGTGAAGACATCACAACTATGAAATAACACATATGGAATCATGTAGTAACCAAAAAAAAGTGTTAAACAAATCAAAATATATTTTAGATTCTTCAAAGTAGCCACCCTTTGCCTTGATGACAGCTTTTCACACTCTTGGCATTCTCTCAACCAGCTTCATGAGGAATGCTTTTCCAACAGTCTTGAAGGAGTTCCCACATATGCAGAGCCCTTGTTGGCTGCTTTCCTTCACTCTTCAGTCCAACTCATCCGTAATCATCTCAATTGGGTTGAGATCGGGTGATTGTGGAGGCCAGGTTATCTGATGCAGCACTCCATCACTATCCTTCTTGGTTAAATAGCCCTTACACAGCCTGGAGGTGGGTTTTTGGGTCATTGTCCTGTTGAAAAACAAATGATAGTCCCACTAAGCACAAACCAGATGGGATGGCATATCGCTGCAGGATGCTGTGGTAGCCATGCTGGTTAAGTGTGCCATGAATTCTATATAAATCACAGTGTCTCCTGCAAAGGACCATCACACCTCCTCCTCCATGCTTCACAGTGGGAACCACACATGCCAAGATCATCCGTTCACCTACTCTGCGTCTCACAAAGACATGGTGGTTGGAACCAAAAATCTCAAATTTGGACTCATCAGATCAAAGGACAGATTTCCACTGGTCTCGTGTCCATTGCTCGTGTTTTTTCCCCCGAAGCAAGTCTCTTCTTCTTATTGGTGTCCTTTAGTCCATGATGGCCTGATTCACACAGTCTCCTCTGAATAGTTGATGTTGAGATGTGTCTGTTTCTTGAACTCTGTGAAGCATTTATTTGGGCTGCAATCTGAGGTGCAGTTAACTCTAATGAACGTATCCTCTGTAGCAGAGGTAGCTCTGGGTCTTCCTTTCCTGTGGCGGTCCTCATGAGAGCCAGATTCATCATAGCGCTTGATGGTTTTTGTAACTGCACTTGAAGAAACGTTCAAAGCTCTTAAAATGTTCCAGATTGACTGACCTTCTTGCCATATATATATATATATATATATATATATATATATATATATATATATATATTTACCTTTATTTAACTAGGCAAGTCAGTTAAGAACAAATTCTTATTTTCAATGACGGCCTAGGAACAGTGGGTTAACTGCCTGTTCAGGGGCAGAACGACAGATTTGTACCTTGTCAGCTCGGGGGTTTGAACTTGCAACCTTCCGGTTACTAGTCCAACAATATGGACTTGGTCTTTTACCAAATAGGGCTATCTTCTGTATACCACCCCTACCTTGTCACAACACAACTGATTGGCTCAAACGCATTAAGAAGGAAAGAAATTCCACAAGGCACACCTGTTAATTGAAATGCATTCCAAGTGTCTACCTCATGAAGCTGGTTGAGATAATGCCAAGAGTGTGCAAAGCTGTCAACAAGGCAAAGGGTGGCAAAAAAAAATACATCAGCTGATATCTCAAAGTGCTGTACAGAAACCCAGCCTAAAACCCCAAACAGCAAGCAATGCAGGTGTAGAAGCACGGTGGCTAGGAAAAACTCCCTAGAAAGGCCAAGACCTAGGAAGAAACCTAGAGAGGAACCAGGCTATGAGGGGTGGCCAGTCCTCTGGCTGTGCCGGGTAGAGATTATAACAGAACATGGCCAAGATGTTCAAAATGGTCAAATAATAATAATCACAGTAGTTGCCGAGGGTGCAGCAAGTCAGCATCTCAGGAGTAAATGTCAGTTGGCTTTTCATAGCCGATCATATCTCTATATATCTATATATATATATATATATATATACACATATATATAGAGAGCAGAGAGAGAGAGAGAGAGAGAGAGAGAGAGAGAGAGAGAGAGAGAGAGAGAGAGAGAGAGAGAGAGAGAGAGAGAGAGAGAGAGAGAGAGAGAGAGAGAGAGAGAGAGAGAGAGAGAGAGAGAGAGAGAGAGAGAGAGAGAGAGAGAGAGAGAGAGAGAGAGAGAGAGAGAGAGAGAGAGAGAGAGAGAGAGAGAGAGAGAGAGAGAGAGAGAGAGAGAGAGAGAATCTAGGTACAAATAGTCAAAATAAGATAAAGAAAAGCTGTTCGACACATACAACAACACAGAGTTAGGCATGGAATAAACAAACATACCGTCAATAATACAGTAGGAAAAGTCTATATACAGTGTGTGCAAATGACGTAGGATAAGGGAGGTAAAGGCAATAAATAGGCCATGGTGGCGAAGTAATTAAAATATAGCAAATTAAAACTGGAATGGTCGGTGTGCAGAAGATGAATATGCAAGTAGAGATACTGGGATGCAAAGGAGCAAGATAAATAAATATAGTATGGGGATGAGGTAGTTGTTTGGGCTAAATTATAGATGGGCTATTTACAGATACAGTGATCTGTGAGCTGCTCTGACAGCTGGTGCTTAAAGCTAGTGAGGGTGATATGTGTCTCCAGCTTCAGTGATTTTTGCAGTTTGTTCCAGTCATTGGAAACAGAGAACTGGAAGGAAAGGCGGTCCAACGGAAGAATTGGCTTTGGGGGTGATGCTGCTATGGTGACCAGTGAGCTGAGATAAGGTGGGGATTTACCTAGCAGAGACTTGTAGATGACCTGGAGCCAGTAGGTTTGGTGACGAGTATGAAGCGAGGTCCAGCCAACGAGAGCGTACAGGTCGCAGTGGTGGGTAGTATATGGGGCTTTGATGACAAAACGGATGGCACTGTGATAGACTGCATCCAATTTTTGAGTTGAGTGTTGGAGGCTATTTTGTAAATGACATCATTACATTTACATTTACATTTAAGTCATTTAGCAGACGCTCTTATCCAGACCGACTTACAAATTGGTGCATTCACCTTATGACATCCAGTGGAACAGCCACTTTACAATAGTGCATCTAAATCTTTTAAGGGGGGTGAGAAGGATTACTTTATCCTATCCTAGGTATTCCTTAAAGAGGTGGGGTTTCAGGTGTCTCCGGAAGGTGGTGATTGACTCCTCTGTCCTGGCGTCGTGGGGGAGTTTGTTCCACCATTGGGGGGCCAGAGCAGCGAACAGTTTTGACTGGGCTGAGCGGGAACTGTACTTCCTCAGTGGTAGGGAGGCGAGCAGGCCAGAGGTGGATGAACGCAGTGCCCTTGTTTGGGTGTAGGGCCTGATCAGAGCCTGGAGGTACTGAGGTGCCGTTCCCCTCACAGCTCCGTAGGCAAGCACCATGGTCTTGTAGAGGATGCGAGCTTCAACTGGAAGCCAGTGGAGAGAGCGGAGGAGCGGGGTGACGTGAGAGAACTTGGGAAGGTTGAACATCAGACGGGCTGCGGCGTTCTGGATGAGTTGTAGGGGTTTAATGGCACAGGCAGGGAGCCCAGCCAACAGCGAGTTGCAGTAATCCAGACGGGAGATGACAAGTGCCTGGATTAGGACCTGCGCCGCTTCCTGTGTGAGGCAGGGTCGTACTCTGCGGATGTTGTAGAGCATGAACCTACAGGAACGGGCCACCGCCTTGATGTTAGTTGAGAACGACAGGGTGTTGTCCAGGATCACGCCAAGGTTCTTAGCGCTCTGGGAGGAGGACACAATGGAGTTGTCAACCGTGATGGCGAGATCATGGAACGGGCAGTCCTTCCCCGGGAGGAAGAGCAGCTCCGTCTTGCCGAGGTTCAGCTTGAGGTGGTGATCCGTCATCCACACTGATATGTCTGCCAGACATGCAGAGATGCGATTCGCCACCTGGTCATCAGAAGGGGGAAAGGAGAAGATTAATTGTGTGTCGTCTGCATAGCAATGATAGGAGAGACCATGTGAGGTTATGACAGAGCCAAGTGACGGTGTATAGCGAGAATAGGAGAGGGCCTAGAACAGAGCCCTGGGGGACACCAGTGGTGAGAGCGCGTGGTGAGGAGACAGATTCTCGCCACGCCACCTGGTAGGAGCGACCTGTCAGGTAGGACGCAATCCAAGCGTGGGCCGCGCCGGAGATGCCCAACTCGGAGAGGGTGGAGAGGAGGATCTGATGGTTCACAGTATCGAAGGCAGCCGATAGGTCTAGAAGGATGAGAGCAGAGGAGAGAGAGTTAGCTTTAGCAGTGCGGAGCGCCTCCGTGATACAGAGAAGAGCAGTCTCAGTTGAATGACTAGTCTTGAAACCTGACTGATTTGGATCAAGAAGGTCATTCTGAGAGAGATAGCGGGAGAGCTGGCCAAGGACGGCACGTTCAAGAGTTTTGGAGAGAAAAGAAAGAAGGGATACTGGTCTGTAGTTGTTGACATCGGAGGGATCGAGTGTAGGTTTTTTCAGAAGGGGTGCAACTCTCGCTCTTGAAGACGGAAGGGACGTAGCCAGCGGTCAGGGATGAGTTGATGAGCGAGGTGAGGTAAGGGAGAAGGTCTCCGGAAATGGTCTGGAGAAGAGAGGAGGGGATAGGGTCAAGCGGGCAGGTTGTTGGGCGGCCGGCCGTCACAAGACGCGAGATTTCATCTGGAGAGAGGGGAGAAAGAGGTCAGAGCACAGGGTAGGGCAGTGTGAGCAGAACCAGCGGTGTCGTTTGACTTAGCAAACGAGGATCGGATGTCGTCGACCTTCTTTTCAAAATGGTTGACGAAGTCATCTGCAGAGAGGGAGGAGGGGGGAGGAGGATTCAGGAGGGAGGAGAAGGTGGCAAAGAGCTTCCTAGAGTTAGAGGCAGATGCTTGGAATTTAGAGTGGTAGAAAGTGGCTTTAGCAGCAGAGACAGAGGAGGAAAATGTAGAGAGGAGTGAAAGGATGCCAGGTCCGCAGGGAGGCGAGTTTTCCTCCATTTCCGCTCGGCTGCCCGGAGCCCTGTTCTGTGAGCTCGCAATGAGTCGTCGAGCCACGGAGCGGGAGGGGAGGACCGAGCCGGCCTGGAGGATAGGGGACATAGAGAGTCAAAGGATGCAGAAAGGGAGGAGAGGAGGGTTGAGGAGGCAGAGTCATACATGAAAACAACATACACACAGCACACAAATCAACTCTTACACTCATGAATAGAGAGACCTTCACACTGACTAAGACAAGTGACAAGATAATTGCACATCCATAATAGACTATGCAGCACCATTAACCTTGGTGGCTTTGACAGACAGAAAAATAGGGACCTTTTGCTTGGTTTGTTTGTTACAAGGGTGTGTTTTGTTGGCTGGGTATAGGTGAAATCCAGGGGCATACATGTTCATTAGGGCACACAGTAAACCCCACGGAAGTGTTTCTTATTGGACAAATACAGATGGTACCTCCCTGTTTCTTCATGTTTTCTGCCTACTGACCACAACACAATACCCCCCCTCCCATCTTCTCCCTAGTTCCATGCCATGGACACCTTGGATAAGATGGGTTATGACATGACGCGCGCCATCGCAGCCCTGGTTCCCCAGGGAGGACCTATTCTCTGCCGGGACGAGATGGAGGAGTGGAGCGCCTCAGAGGCCAACCTGTTTGAAGAGGCCCTGGAGAAATACGGAAAAGACTTCACAGACATACAACAGGACTTTGTGAGTACAGACGGACAACGGGCAGACAGACATACAACAGGACTTTGTGAGTACAGACGGACAACGGGCAGACAGACATACAACAGGACTTTGTGAGTACAGACGGACAACGGGCAGACAGACATACAACAGGACTTTGTGAGTACAGACGGACAATGGGCAGACAGACAGGTTTCAGACAGACAGACAGATAGGTACGGTTCTGCTGCCTTGGCTTGGACTACCCTCCACAAGGAAACTCTGATGTGCATATCACCAAATCGTCAGGGGAATTGTCGGGCTACAGCTTGCCAGCCTGGTCCACCACTAGGGACCAATCAGATTGCATTATTTATTTCTAGAACTACTCTCACAAATGTAAAGGAAACGATGCTTAGACTGAGAGGAACTGTTAAAGGCTCATAATAATTGGTGAGACTCAACTCCGAGATGATCAGGCAGGCATCTATTGAGAGCAGAAAAGATAATACTGCATGTCTACTCCAGCCATAGATATAAATTGTGTATGGCTATATTTCTCTCAGCCATAGATATAAATAGTGTATGGCTATATTTCCCTCAGCCATAGATATAAATAGTGTATGGCTATATTTCTCTCAGCCATAGATATAAATAGTGTATGGCTATATTTCTCTCAGCCATAGATACAGTTGAAGTCGGAAGTTTACATACACCTTAGCCAAATACATTTAAACTCAGTTTTTCACAATTCTTGACTTTTAAATCCTAGTAAAAATTCCCTGTCTTAGGTCTGTTAAGATCACCACTTTATTTTAAGAATGTGAAATGTCAGAATAATAGTAGAGAATGATTTATTTCAGCTTTTATTTCTTTCACCACATTCCCAGTGGGTCAGAAGTTTACATACACTCAATTAGTATTTGGTAACATTGCCTTTAAATTGTTTAACTTGGGTTAAACGGTTCGGGTAACCTTCCACAAGCTTCTCACAATAGGTTGGGTGAATTTTGGCCCATTCCTCATGACAGAGCTGGTGTAACTGAGTCAGGTTGTAGGCCTCCTTGCTTGCACACGCTTTTTCAGTTCTGCCCACAAATTTCCTACAGGATTGAGGTCAGGGCATTGTGATGGCCACTCCAATACCTTGACTTTGTTGTCCTTAAGCCATTTTGCCACACACTTTGAAAGTATGTTTGGGGTTATTGTCCATTTGGAAGAGTCATTTGTGACCAAGCTTTAACTTCCTGACTGATGTCTTGAGATGTTGCTTCAATATATCCACATAATTGTTCTTTCCCTCATGATGCCATCTATTTTGTGAAGTGCACCAGTCCCTCCTGCAGCAAAGCACCCCCACAACATGATACTGCCACCCCCGTGCTTCACGGTTGGGATGGTGTTCTTCAGCTTGCAAGCCTCCCCCTTTTTCCTCCAAACATAACAATGGTCATTATGGCCAAACAGTCCTATTTTTGTTTCATCAGACCAGAGGACATTTCTCCAAAAAGTATGATCTTTATCCCCATGGGCGGTTGCAAACTGTAGACTGGCTATTTTATGGAGGTTTTTGAACAGTGTCTTCTTCCTTACTGAGCGGCCTTTCAGGTTATGTCGATATAGGACAAATTTTACTGTGGATATAGATACTTTGCACCTGTTTCCTCCAGCATCTTCACAAGGTCTTTTGCTGCTGTTCTGGGATTTGCACTTTTCGCACCAAAGTACATCCATCTCTAAGAGACAGAACGCGTCTCCTTCCTGAGCAGTATGACGGCTGTGTGGTCCCATGGTGTTTATACTTGCATACTATTGCTTGTACAGATGAACGTGGTCCCTTCAGGCGTTTGGAAATTGCTCCCAAGGATGAACCAGACTTGTGGAGGTCTACAAAAAAAAATCTGATTTTCTTTTGCTTTTCCAATGATGTCAAGCAAAGAGGCACTGAGTTTGAAGGTAGGCCTTGAAATACATCCACAGGTACACATCCAATTGACTCAAACAATGTCAGTTAGCCTATCAGAAGCATTGTAAGTTAAATAATCTGTCTGTAAACGGTTGTTGGAAAAATTACTTGTGTCACGCACAAAGTAGATGTCCAAACCGACTTGCCAAAACTATAGTTTGTTAACAAGAAATTTGTGGAGTGGTTGAAAAATGAGTTTTAAAGACTCCAACCTAAGTGTATGTAAACTTCCGAATTCAACTATACAGTCGTGGCCAAAAGTTTTGAGAATGAAACAAATATTAATTTTCACAAAGTTTGCTGCTTCAGTGTCTTTAGATATTTTTGTCAGATGTTACTATGGAATACTGAAGTATAATTACAAGCATTTTATAAGTGTCAAAGGCTTTTATTGACAATTACATGAAGTTGATGCAAAGAGTCAATATTTGCAGTGCTGACCCTTCTTTTTCAAGACCTCTGCAATCCGCCCTGGCATGGGGTCAATTAACTTCTGGGCCACATCCTGACTGATGGCAGCCCATTCTTGCATAATCAATGCTTGGAGTTTGTCAGAATTTGTGGGTTTTTGTTTGTCCACCTGCCTCTTGAGGATTGACCACAAGTTCTCAATGGGATTAAGGTCTGGGGAGTTTCTGGCCATGGACCCAAAATATCTATGTTTTGTTCCCCGAGGCACTTAGTTATGAATTTTGCCTTATGGCAAGGTGCTCCATCATGCTGGAAAAGGCATTGTTCGTCAGCAAACTGTTCCTGGATAGTCGGGAGAAAGTTGCTCTCGGAGGATGTGTTGGTACCATTCTTTATTCTTAGGCAAAATTGTGAGTGAGCCCACTCCCTTGGCTGAGATGCAACCCCACACGTGAATGGTCTCAGGATGCTTTACTGTTGGCATGACACAGGACTGATGGTCACGCTTTTTTCCGGATGCCCCAAACAATCAGAAATGGGATTCATCAGGGAAAGTGCAAAGCAATGATGACGGCACATGTTTCCTTGCAGGTAACCATGGCTGACAGAGGAAGAACAATGATTCCAAGCACCATCCTCCTTTTGAAGCTTCCAGTCTGTTATTCGAACTCAATCAGCATGACAGTGATCTCCAGTCTTGTCCTCGTCAACACTCACACCTGTGTTAATGAGAGAATCACTGACATGATGTCAGCTGGTCTTTTTGTGGCAGGGCTGAAATGCAGTGGAAATGTTTTTGGGGGATTCAGTTCATTTGCATGGCAAAGAGGGACTTTGCAATTCATCTGATCACTCTTCATAATATTCTGGAGTATATGCAAATTGCCATCATACAAACTGAGGGAGCAGACTTTGTGAAAATGTATATTTGTGTCATTCTCAAAATGTTTGGCCACGACTGTAGAAACTGTATGGCTATATCTCTCTCTCAGCCATATAAATATATACTGTATGGTGATATTTCTCTCAACAACAGGTATAGATAGTTTGTGTATATCTCTCTCAGCCGTAGATATAGAGAGTTTGGTTATATTTCTCTCAGCCATAGATATAGATAGTGTATGGCTATATCTCTCTCAGCCATAGATATAAATAGTGTATGGCTATATCTCTCTCAGCCATATAGATAGATACGGTATGGCTATATAGTGCATTCAGAAAGTATTCAAACCGCTTGACTTTTTCTAAATTTTGTTACGTTACAGCCTTATTCTAAAATGGATTAAAACTTCTTATGGCTGCAATCCCGTTAACGGGATCGATATGACAACAGCCAGTGAAAGTGCAGGGCGCCAAATTCAAAACAACAGAAATCTCATAATTAAAATTCCTCAAACATACATGTATCTTACACCGTTTTAAAGGTAATCTTGTTGTTAATCCCACCACAGTGTCTGATTTCAAATAGGCTTTACAGCGAAAGCACCACAAACTATTATGTTAGGTGACCACCAACTCACAGAAAAACACAGCCATTTTTCCAGTCAAAGAGAGGAGCACAAATAGAGATAAAATGAATCACTAACCTTTGATGATCTTCATCAGATGACACTCAAAGGACTTCATGTTACACAATACATGTATGTTTTGTTTGATAAAGTTCATATTTATATAAAAAAAATCTGAGTTTACATTGGCGTGTTACGTTCACTAGTTTCAAAAACATCCAGTGATTTTGCATAGCCACATCAATTCAACAGAAATACTCATCATAAATGTAGATGAAAATACACATGGAATTATAGATACACCTCTCCTTAATGCAACTGCTGTGTCAGATTTTTAAAAAAACTTGACGGAAAAAGCAAACCATGCAATAATCTGAGATGGCGCTCAGAAAAATAAATATCCGCCATGTTGGATTCAACAGAAATCAGAAATAACATTATAAATATTCTTTTAACTTTAATGATCTTCATCAGAATGCACTCCCAGGAATCCTAGTTCCACAATAAATGCTTGATTTGTTCGATAATGTCCATTATTTATTTCCAAGTAGCTACTTTTGTTAGGACTTAGGTATACAAATCTAAACGCTCATGCAGGTCGAGCATAACGTTGGACAAAAACTTCAAAAAGTTATATTACAGGTCTTAGAAACATTTCAATCTAAGTATAGAATCAATCTTTAGGATGTTTTTATCATAAATCTTCAATAACATTCCAATCGGAGAATTCCTTTGTCTGTGGAGAAGCCATGGAACACAGGTCGCTATCATGTGAATTGCGTGTGACCAGCCCTTGGCTCTCTGCCAGACACCTGGCTCAGCCGTAGAGATAGATACTGTATGGTCATATCTCTCTCAGCCATAGAGATAGATACTGTATGGTCATATCTCTCTCAGCCATAGAGATAGATACTGTATGGTCATATCTCTCTCAGCCATAGAGATGCACTATATATACAAATGTATGTGGACACCCATTCAAATGAGTGGATTCGACTATTTCAGACACAGCCGTTGCTAGCAGGTGTATAAAATCAAGCACACAGTCATGCAATCTCCGTAGAAAAACATTGGCAGTAGAATGGCCTTACAGAAGAGCTCAGTGACCTTCAACGTGGCACTGTCATAGGGTGCCACATTTTAAAGTCAGTTCGGAAAATTTCAGCCCTGCTTGAGCTGCCCTGGTCAACTGTAAGTGCTGTTATTGTGAAGTGAAAACGTCTAGGATCAACAATGGCTCAGTTGTCTGGTAACATGACCGAATACAAACAGTGCAGCTATTCCTTCCGCAAGGCTATCAAACAAGCTAAGCGTCAGTACAGAGACAAAGTAGAATCTCAATTCAACGGCTCAGACACAAGAGGCATGTGGCAGGGTCTACAGTCAATCACGGACTACAGGAAGAAATCCAGCCCAGTCACGGACCAGGATGTCTTGCTCCCAGGCAGACTAAATAACTTTTTTGCCCGCTTTGAGGACAATACAGTGCCACTGACACGGCCTGCAACGAAAACATGCGGTCTCTCCTTCACTGCAGCCGAGGTGAGTAAGACATTTAAACGTGTTAACCCTCGCAAGGCTGCAGGCCCAGACGGCATCCCCAGCCGCGCCCTCAGAGCATGCGCAGACCAGCTGGCCGGTGTGTTTACGGACATATTCAATCAATCCCTATACCAGTCTGCTGTTCCCACATGCTTCAAGAGGGCCACCATTGTTCCTGTTCCCAAGAAAGCTAAGGTAACTGAGCTAAACGACTACCGCCCCGTAGCACTCACTTCCGTCATCATGAATTGCTTTGAGAGACTAGTCAAGGACCATATCACCTCCACCCTACCTGACACCCTAGACCCACTCCAACTTGCTTACCGCCCAAATAGGTTCACAGACGATGCAATCTCAACCACACTGCACACTGCCCTAACCCATCTGGACAAGAGGAATACCTATGTGAGAATGCTGTTCATCGACTACAGCTCGGCATTCAACACCATAGTGCCCTCCAAGCTCGTCATCAAGCTCGAGACCCTGGGTCTCGACCCCGCCCTGTGCAACTGGGTACTGGACTTCCTGACGGGCCGCTCCCAGGTGGTGAGGGTAGGTAACAACATCTCCCCGCTGATCCTCAACACTGGGGCCCCACAAGGGTGCGTTCTGAGCCCTCTCCTGTACTCCCTGTTCACCCACGACTGCGTGGCCACGCACGCCTCCAACTCAATCATCAAGTTTGCGGACGACACAACAGTGGTAGGCTTGATTACCAACAACGACGAGACGGCCTACAGGGAAGAGGTGAGGGCCCTCGGAGTGTGGTGTCAGGAAAATAACCGCACACTCAACGTCAACAAAACTAAGGAGATGATTGTGGACTTCAGGAAACAGCAGAGGGAACACCCCCCTATCCACATCGATGGAACAGTAGTGGAGAGGGTAGCAAGTTTTAAGTTCCTCGGCATACACATCACAGACAAACTGAATTGGTCCACTCACACAGACAGCATCGTGAAGAAGGCGCAGCAGCGCCTCTTCAACCTCAGGAGGCTGAAGAAATTTGGCTTGTCTCCAAAAGCACTCACAAACTCCTACAGATGCACAATCGAGAGCATCCTGGCGGGCTGTATCACCGCCTGGTACGGCAACTGCTCCGCCCTGAACCGTAAGGCTCTCCAGAGGGTAGTGAGGTCTGCACAACGCATCACCGGGGGCAAACTACCTGCCCTCCAGGACACCTACACCACCCGATGTTACAGGAAGGCCATAAAGATCATCAAGGACATCAACCACCCGAGCCACTGCCTGTTCATCCCGCTATCATCCAGAAGGCGGGGTCAGTACAGGTGCATCAAAGCTGGGACCGAGAGACTGAAAAACAGCTTCTATCTCAAGGCCATCAGACTGTTAAACAGCCACCACTAACATTGAGTGGCTGCTGCCAACACACTGACACTGACTCAACTCCAGCCACTTTAATAATGGGAATTGATGGGAAATGATGTAAATATATCACTAGCCACTTTAAACAATGATACCTTATATAATGTTACTTACCCTACATTATTCATCTCATATGCATACGTATATACGTCCTTCTGTAGCTCAGTTGGTAGAGCATGGCGCTTGTCTATCGCGGGACCACCCATACGTAGAATGTATGCACACATGACTGTAAGTCGCTTTGGATAAAAGCGTCTGCTAAATGGCATATATTATATACTGTACTCTATATCATCGACTGCATCCTTATGTAATACATGTATCACTAGCCACTTTAACTATGCCACTTTGTTTACATACTCATCTCATATGTATATACTGTACTCGATACCATCTACTGTATCTTGCCTATGCTGCTCTGTACCATCACTCATTCATATATCCTCATGTACATATTCTTTATCCCACTACACTGTGTATAAGACAGTAGTTTAGGAATTGTTAGTTAGATTACTTGTTGGTTATTACTGAATTGTCGGAACTAGAAGCACAAGCATTTCGCTACACTCGCATTATCATCTGCTAACCATGTGTATGTGACAAATAAAATTTGATTTGACAAATAAAATTTGATTTGATTTGAGCTGCGAAGTGGTAGGCCACACAAGCTCACAGAATGGGGCCACCAAGTTCTGAAGTGCGTAGTGTGTAAAAAACATGATCTCCTTTGTTGCAACACTCACTGCCGAGTTCCTCTGGAAGCAACGTCAGCACAAGAACTGTTCGTCGGGAGCTTCATGGAATGGGTTTCCATGGCTGAGCAGCCGCACACAAGCCTAAGATGACCATGAGCAATGCCAAGCGTCGTCTGGAGTGGTGTAAAGCTTGCTGCTATTGGACTCTGGAACAGTTGAAACGCGTTCTCTGGAGTGATGAATCGCGCTTCACCATTTTGCAGTCCAACGGACCAATCTGGGTTTGGCGAATGCCAGGAGAACGCTACCTGCCCAAATGCATAGTGCCAACTGTGAAGTTTGGTGGAGGAATAATAGTCTTTTTTTTCCATGGTTCAGACTAGGCCCCTTTGTTTCAGGGAAGGGAAATCTTAACGCTACAGCATACAATGACATTCTAGACAATTCTGTGCTTCGAACTTTGTGGCAAAAGTTTGGGAAGGCCCTTTCCTGTTTCAGCATGACAATGCCCCTGTGCACAAAGCGAGATCCACACAGAAATGGTTGGTCGAGATCAGTGTGGAAGAACATTCTTCAACCCCATCGAACACCTTTGGGATGAATTGGAGCGCCGACTGTGAGCCAGGTCTAATCGCCCAACATCAGTGCCCGACCTCACTAATGCTCTTGTGGCTGATGGAAGCAAGTCCCTGCAGCATTGTTCCAACATCTAGTGGAAAGCCTTCCCAGAAGAGTGGAGGCTGTTATTGAATCGAAGGGGGAGCAACTTCATATTAATGCCCATGATTTAGGATTACATTTTTTATTTAAATAGGCAAATCAGTTAGGAACAAATTCTTATTTACAATGACGGCCTACCCTGGCCAAATGCGGACAATGCTGGGCCAATTGTGCGCCGCCCTATGGGATTCCCAATCACGGCCAGATGTGATACAGCCTGGATTCAAACCAGGGATTGCAGTGATGCCTCTGGCACTGAGATGCAGTGCCTTAGACCGCTGCTCCACTCGGGAATTAGATGTTTGACGAGCAGGTGTTCACATACTTTTGGTCATGTAGTGTATTTCTCTCAGCCATAGAGATAGATACAACTGGCTGAGCAATATACAGCCATACAGTATCTATGCTGCTGTTACCCTGAGAGGAAGAAATACATTAGGGTTCTGCTGTCTTTACACTGTGTCTCACTCTGCCACCTGGTGGTCAGTTACAGTCAGTGTAGTTCTCTGTTCTACCCAAGCCCACAGTCACAGCAAACCACGTGCTGCCATTAGGGGTGGGTCCTGCCAGCTCTGGTATTCTGACAATTCAGTTACCTCTTTGAAA
Organism: Oncorhynchus keta; assembly: GCF_023373465.1. Classification (NCBI taxonomy): domain Eukaryota; kingdom Metazoa; phylum Chordata; class Actinopteri; order Salmoniformes; family Salmonidae; genus Oncorhynchus; species Oncorhynchus keta. The sequence goes on along the minus strand of NC_068455.1, from coordinate 14,541,000 downwards.
CTTTTTAAAGAGACTGTAAAACTGTAAAATATCATATATCAACTGTAAAATATCACTTTACAAAGATTGTATTGAATAGAAAAAATGTAGAGAAAATACAAAAGGTGGTGCCTTTTTAAAGCATGATGATGAAGATGTTATGCTGAGAATGTTGTCTCTCTTGTTTTCCCCTGCAGCTGCCCTGGAAGTCCCTGACCAGTATCATAGAGTATTACTACATGTGGAAGACCACAGACAGATACGTACAGCAGAAACGGTTAAAAGCAGCAGAGGCAGAGAGCAAGTTGAAGCAAGTCTACATCCCCAACTAGTGAGTATCTACAGACTGAGACAACAGGTCCTAATGAGCTCTTCCCAAACCCCCAACGTTAACTCTTATGAAGTCTGCAGATCGGAAGGCTCTGTATGGGCATAAGCCATGTAGTGGTGGAGCTTCCACCATAATGCTTATACTTTACAGGGAGCAAAATGTGACTGGCTGCAGTATGTTGCATTTCTGAGACTCTGATCCTCTGCCCACTTCCTCATAGCAACAAACCCAACCCTAACCAGCTGAGTGCTAACAGTGTGAAGCCTGGCATTGTGGGAGGCCTAGTGAACGGCTCCGGGGCTGCAGCTGGAGCCACAGTCGGAGCTGGGGGTGTCCCCGGGGTGCTACCAGTGCCCCCAGGACAGACCCCAGGACTGGGCCGTGCTTGTGAGAGCTGCTACAGTGAGTACCACTCCCCTCCACCCACACTCAGTGTTTTTGCTTCATTTAGACCGCATGGAAATGAGTGATTCATTCCATACTGTAGTAAGGCTCCAAACCATTGCCTCTATGGCTCTCCTTTAACAATGGAGTGAGTTAGAGAGAGTGCGTGAGAGCGAGCGGGTGAGTGAGCTCAGTGTAATCTAGTCAGAGCTATTTTAGTGTTAATTAATTCAGTCTTAAATGATTAAAGAATGTCACTAACTCTGTGTGTGTGTGCACGTGTCTCTGCGTATGTGTCTGTCTGTGTGTGTGTGTGTGTGTCCGTCCCCATGTGTCTCTGTCTCTCTCTGTGTGTGTAGCCATCAGTTCGTATCAGTGGTACTCGTGGGGTCCCCCCAACATGCAGTGTCGTCTGTGTGCCTCCTGCTGGACCTACTGGAAGAAGTATGGAGGACTGAAGATGCCAACAAGACTGGAAGGAGAGAGGCCTGGACCCAACCGCAACAACATGGTAAACAACGTCTAAACAACACAAACTGAGATCATGATTAGGATGAGAAGGTTTTCCCAAGTAATATAAACTGAGCAGGAGAAACTCCTGGCCCTCCTTAATGTCAACCTACAACTCTTTGTGTTGGACTCCTCTTGTCTGATTGTCCATTCTCTAACTCTCTCTTCTCCCTCTCACTCTCACTCTGTCTCTCTGGCTTCTCTCTCCCACACCCCATCCCCTCCCTCTCACTCTGTCTCTCTGGCTTCTCTCTCCCACCCCCCTCCCCTCCCTCTCACTCTGGCTTCTCTCTCCCACCCCCTCCCCTCCCTCTCACTCTGGCTTCTCTCTCCCACCCCCTCCCTCCCTCTCACTCTGTCTCTCTGGCTTCTCTCTCCCACCCCCTCCCTCACACTCACTCTGTCTCTCTGGCTTCTCTCTCCCACCCCTCCCCTCCCTCTCACTCTGTCTCTCTGGCTTCTCTCTCCCACACCCCTCCCCTCCCTCTCACTCTGTCTCTCTGGCTTCTCTCTCCCACCCCTCCCCTCACTCTCACTCTGTCTCTCTGGCTTCTCTCTCCCACACCCCATCCCCTCCCTCTCACTCTGTCTCTCTGGCTTCTCTCCCACACCCCTCCCCTCACTCTCACTCTGTCTCTCTGGCTTCTCTCTCCCACACCCTCCCCTCACTCTCACTCTGTCTCTCTGGCTTCTCTCTCCCACACCCCATCCCCTCCCTCTCACTCTGTCTCTCTGGCTTCTCTCTCCCACACCCCATCCCCTCACTCTGTCTCTCTGGCTTCTCTCTCCCACCCCACCCCCCCCCCTCCCTCTCTCTCTGTCTCTCTGGCTTCTCTCTCCCACACCCCTCCCCTCCCTCTCACTCTGTCTCTCTGGCTTCTCTCTCCCACACCCCATCCCCTCCCTCTCACTCTGTCTCTCTGGCTTCTCTCTCCCACACCCCATCCCCTCACTCTCACTCTGTCTCTCTGGCTTCTCTCTCCCACACCCCATCCCCTCCCTCTCACTCTGTCTCTCTGGCTTCTCTCTCCCACACCCCATCCCCTCCTTCTCACTCTGTCTCTCTGGCTTCTCTCTCCCACACCCCATCCCCTCCCTCTCACTCTGTCTCTCTGGCTTCTCTCTCCCACCCCCCTCCCCTCCCTCTCACTCTGTCTCTCTGGCTTCTCTCTCCCACACCCCTCCCCTCCCTCTCACTCTGTCTCTCTGGCTTCTCTCTCCCACCCCTCCCCTCACTCTCACTCTGTCTCTCTGGCTTCTCTCTCCCACCCCCTCCCCTCACTCTCACTCTGTCTCTCTGGCTTCTCTCTCCCACCCCCTCCCCTCACTCTCACTCTGTCTCTCTGGCTTCTCTCTCCCACCCCATCCCCTCCCTCTCACTCCGTCTCTCTGGCTTCTCTCTCCCACCCCCCTCCCCTCCCTCTCACTCTGTCTCTCTGGCTTCTCTCTCCCACACCCCATCCCCTCCCGCTCACTCTGTCTCTCTGGCTTCTCTCTCCCACCCCCTCCCCTCCCTCTCACTCTGTCTCTCTGGCTTCTCTCTCCCACCCCCTCCCCTCACTCTCACTCTGTCTCTCTGGCTTCTCTCTCCCACCCCTCCCTCACTCTCACTCTGTCTCTCTGGCTTCTCTCTCCCACCCCCTCCCTCGCTCTCACTCTGTCTCTCTGGCTTCTCTCTCCCACCCCCCTCCTCCCTCTCACTCCGTCTCTCTGGCTTCTCTCTCCCACCCCCTCCCCTCCCTCTCACTCTGTCTCTCTGGCTTCTCTCTCCACACCCCATCCCCTCCCGCTCACTCTGTCTCTCTGGCTTCTCTCTCCCACCCCCCTCCTCCTCTCACTCTGTCTCTCTGGCTTCTCTCTCCCACCCCCTCCCCTCCCTCTCACTCTGTCTCTCTGGCTTCTCTCTCCCACCCCCTCCCCTCACTCTCACTCTGTCTCTCTGGCTTCTCTCTCCCACCCCCTCCCCTCGCTCTCACTCTGTCTCTCTGGCTTCTCTCTCCCACCCCCTCCCCTTCCTCTCACTCCGTCTCTCTGGCTTCTCTCCCACTCCCCTCCCCTCCCTCTCACTCTGTCTCTCTGGCTTCTCTCTCCCACACCCCATCCCCTCCCTCTCACTCTGTCTCTCTGGCTTCTCTCTCCCACCCCCTCCTCCCTCTCACTCTGTCTCTCTGGCTTCTCTCTCCCACACCCTCCCCTCCTCTCACTCTGTCTCTCTGGCTTCTCTCTCCCACACCCCTCCCCTCACTCTCACTCTGTCTCTCTGGCTTCTCTCTCCCACACCCCATCCCCTCCTCTCACTCTGTCTCTCTGGCTTCTCTCTCCCACACCCCTCCCTCACTCTCACTCTGTCTCTCTCTGTCTCTCTCTCCCACACCCCATCCCCTCCCTCTCACTCTGTCTCTCTGGCTTCTCTCTCCCACCCCCCATCCCCTCCCTCTCTCTCTGTCTCTCTGGCTTCTCTCTCCCACCCCCCCCCCTCCCTCCCTCTCACTCTGTCTCTCTGGCTTCTCTCTCCCACACCCCTCCCCTCCCTCTCACTCTGTCTCTCTGGCTTCTCTCTCCCACACCCCTCCCCTCACTCTCACTCTGTCTCTCTGGCTTCTCTCTCCCACACCCCATCCCCTCCCTCTCACTCTGTCTCTCTGGCTTCTCTCTCCCACACCCCTCCCCTCCCTCTCACTCTGTCTCTCTGGCTTCTCTCTCCCACACCCCATCCCCTCCCTCTCACTCTGTCTCTCTGGCTTCTCTCTCCCACCCCTCCCCTCCCTCTCACTCTGTCTCTCTGGCTTCTCTCTCCCACACCCCTCCCCTCCCTCTCACTCTGTCTCTCTGGCTTCTCTCTCCCACACCCCTCCCCTCACTCTCACTCTGTCTCTCTGGCTTCTCTCTCCCACACCCCATCCCCTCCCTCTCACTCTGTCTCTCTGGCTTCTCTCTCCCACCCCCTCCCTCTCACTCTGTCTCTCTGGCTTCTCTCTCCCACCCCCCTCCCTCTCACTCTGTCTCTCTGGCTTCTCTCTCCCACCCCCATCCCCTCCTATCCAGTCTCCCCACGGGGTTCCAATGCGTCACAGCGGGAGCCCCAAGTTTGCTGTAAAGACGAAACAGGCCTTCTACCTGATGACCACTCAGGTGACGCGCGCCGCCCGACGCGTCTGTCAGGACATCATCAGACCACGCTTCCTCGCCAGGCACCCCTACCTCCCCCTCAACACAGCCCAAATCAAACAGGAATGTGAGTAACATACTACACCTCTACCTCCACCCCTATCCTCCACTCCTATCCTCTGCTCCTCCACTCCTATCCTCCACTCCTATCCTCCGCTCCTCCACTCCTATCCTCCGCTCCTCCACTCCTATCCTCCACTCCTATCCTCCGCTCCTATCCTCCACTCCTATCCTCCACTCCTATCCTCCACTCCTATCCTCCGCTCCTATCCTCCGCTCCTATCCTCCACTCCTATCCTCCACTCCTCCTCCCTATCCTCCACCCCTATCCTCCACCCCTATCCTCCACTCCTATCCTCCACCCCTATCCTCCACCCCTATCCTCCACTCCTATCCTCCACTCCTATCCTCCGCTCCTCCACCCCTATCCTCCACTCCTATCCTCCACCCCTATCCTCCACTCCTATCCTCCCCTATCCTCCACCCTATCCTCCACCCCTATCCTCCACTCCTATCCTCCACTCCTATCCTCCACTCCTATCCTCTGCTCCTCCACCCCTATCCTCCATTCCTATCCTCCACTCCTGTCCTCCGCTCCTCCACCCCTATCCTCCACTCCTATCCTCCACTCCTGTCCTCTGCTCCTCCACCCCTATCCTCCACTCCTATCCTCTGCTCCTCCACTGCTATCCTCCACTCCTATCCTCCGCTCCTCCACCCCTATCCTCCACTCCTGTCCTCCGCTCCTCCACCCCTATCCTCCACTCCTATCCTCTGCTCCTCCACTGCTATCCTCCGCTCCTCCACTCCTATCCTCCACTCCTATCCTCTGCTCCTCCACTCCTATCCTCCACTCCTATCCTCTGCTCCTCCATCCTATCCTCCACTCCTATCCTCTGCTCCTCCACTCCTATCCTCCACTCCTATCCTCCACTCCTATCCTCCACTCCTATCCTCTGCTCCTCCACTGCTATCCTCCGCTCCTCCACTCCTATCCTCCACTCCTATCCTCTGCTCCTCCACTCCTATCCTCCACTCCTATCCTCCACTCCTATCCTCCACTCCTATCCTCCACTCCTATCCTCTGCTCCTCCACTCCTATCCTCCACTCCTATCCTCTGCTCCTATCCTCCACTCCTATCCTCCACTCCTATCCTCTGCTCCTCCACTCATATCCTCTGCTCCTCCTCTCCTATCCTCCACTCCTATCCTCCACTCCTATCCTCTGCTCCTCCACTCCTATCCTCCACTCCTATCCTCCACTCCTATCCTCTGCTCCTCCACTCCTATCCTCTGCTCCTCCACTCCTATCCTCTGCTCCTCTACCCCTATCCTCCACTCCTCTACCCCTATCCTCCACTCCTCTACCCCTATCCTCCACTCCTCTACCCCTATCCTCCTATCCTCCACCCCTATCCTCTGCTCCTCCACCCCTATCCTCTGCTCCTCCACCCCTATCCTCGGCTCCTCCACCCCTATCCTCTGCTCCTCCACCCCTATCCTCTGCTCCTCCACCCCTATCCTCTGCTCCTCCACTCCTATCCTCTGCTCCTCCACCCCTATCCTCTGCTCCTCCACCCCTATCCTCTGCTCCTCCACCCCTATCCTCTGCTCCTCCACTCCTATCCTCCACTCCTATCCTCTGCTCCTCCACTCCTATCCTCTGCTCCTCCACTCCTATCCTCTGCTCCTCTACCCCTATCCTCCACTCCTCTACCCCTATCCTCCACTCCTCTACCCCTATCCTCCTATCCTCCACCCCTATCCTCTGCTCCTCCACCCCTATCCTCTGCTCCTCCACCCCTATCCTCGGCTCCTCCACCCCTATCCTCTGCTCCTCCACCCCTATCCTCTGCTCCTCCACCCCTATCCTCGGCTCCTCCACCCCTATCCTCTGCTCCTCCACCCCTATCCTCTGCTCCTCCACCCCTATCCTCTGCTCCTCCACCCCTATCCTCTGCTCCTCCACAGCTATCCTCCGCTCCTCCACCCCTATCCTCCGCTCCTCCACCCTATTGTCGAATCCTCCACCCCTATCCTCCACAAAAAAAATCCACCTTTACCTTCCCTTCCCTCTCCACTCCTACCTCCCCCTCAACACAGGTCAAATCAAGGCCTATTAAGAGTAGACCTGGGTCCTGTTCATTAAGCTGGACTGTAATTGTCCAATAAGAAATGCCATTTTCCTTTTCTGTTGTATTTTTTTTTTTTAAGGTCTTATGTAACAGCTACACATACTAACTAACCCTGTGCTGTGGTGTTTTCCAGGTGCACTGCGGTTGCCAGACGAGCCCAAAAAGCCATTGCCGTTGAAGCCGGTTGACAGGAAGCCTCTGGAGTCAGTGGTCCGATATCTTGGTGGGAATCTCATTCTCACCCATCTATAGAGAAGTCTCTAATTTTCAGTCTGCTAAATGGCATATATTAAATATAATAGTCTGTTTTAGCCAGTGTTGATTTGAAATTCATAACTTTGCTAATTAAACTCAAACATCTCTCTCTCCCTCTCTCCTTCCTCTTTCTCCCTCCCTCCCTCCCTTCCTCTCTCTCTCTCCCCTCCATCTCTCCATGGCCAGAGGCCCACCCGTGCCCACCCAAACCTGACCTCCCGCGCGGCCAGACCGTAACCACGGGCAGCCTGACACCCATCAAGTCGACGCCTAACATCCTCAACAACGGATCACCCACCATCCTGGGAAAACGCACCTACGAGCAGCACAACGGCATGGACGGTGAGAGACCGAGGAGAGGGTCAGAGGTAGAGAGGGGCTGGAGGAGGATGACGTAGATGGAAGACATTGTGGTCATGGCTAAGGCTGTTGCGATGACCATATTCCCGCCACACCGGCGGTCACGAGTCATGAAGGCAGTCAAATTCCACATGACCGTTTAATCACGGTAATTAGGATTCTCCGAGCTCTGATGCTGCTGCTGGTCTTTAGTAGCCTACCAAACGTAATAACTGTCTGGTACTCACAGCACTCTATTGTCCCTCTAATCATTCTGACATCAATGCAAAAGTTTTCGAAAATCTAATCAAACACTTCATGAGAGCCCATGAGCTCATGTTGCGCCACATTTCTATAGGCTATGCAATTGTGGCAGAAAACAGAGTGATGGCCTCTATTAAAAAGAGGAGGATCCTATCAGCTTTCTATAGGTTAGGCCTACTATCTTTATTTCTCAACTTTCCTGATGTTAAGCACATTGCTTCTCTTTACAACAGGAGTATAGCCTACCTGGCTGGCATGAAAATAAACCACAGGGGGAAAAATCCTCCATTGGCTATTTATGTGCATAGATGACATGTATTTTTTCCAGCTGTCCCTGTTTCGATACAGGTACGTGATTATGGTCAATTCTAAATCAAAACTAATCTCACACATATATTATTTAGTATATGTAAAGACAAGATTAAAATCAAGACTAGTGTGATGGGTGACAATATTATCCTATCACTTGTGAATGATGCCCAGCATAAGAAATAATACCTTTTTTTGTGTGACTTTTTCTAATCATAGTCTCACACCTCATGTAGCGTAATCCATAGGCCTATATGTTTTAAAAAGGTTTGTATCACAACTAAAGTGGCCAAATAACTTCTTAAAATGAAGCACATTAATCTTCTTTACAAGGGGTGTAGAGCCTAACTGGCATACTGTATGCAGCGTGAGAGTTTTAAGTTTGGGGAAGATCATTTTCACCATAAAATGCACCTTAATAATAAAGAATTACATGGATAATTGCACGTGCGGTCACTTTTGATAATGGTGTTTTCGGGTTAATGGAACATTTGTACATGTGTGCATTGCTGCGCTTATAATGTGATGAAATAGCCTAACATTTTAAGCTAATGGTTCTGATCTGTTTGCGTCAGCCACATTGCGTAAAAAAGTTTTTGTTGATGCTAGTGGTTGTAGTAATTTGGGATCTATCGCATCCCACAACTGTCCCAGACTGTTTGGAATATTTATTTCAATTCAATTAAAATTTAAGGGGCTTTATTAAATTGCATTATTTCTTGCATAGCATAGGTCAAATTCTGTACTATGGTGATAGTAGATTGATATAGGCTAGTTCTTTTCCTATTCGTTAGGCCTACTCATCTTGTTGGCTGACGAAAAGTAAATGTGGACAGCTCATCCAATATCTTCAATATGCACCTCGGAATTGGATAAGGACATGCACAGTTGCGTCCCCGATGTGTCTGTCTTGTAGCCTGTGAGAAAGACCTGATCACGTGACGGAGAGCCATGAGAGACGCTTCGGATTGCGCATCACACTCAGGGAGAAGGGCAATAGGCATGGATTTTTTAGGGTGCATTACTGACACAAAGGGGATGCCGCCGGGAAATTCAAGGCATTATCAAGTGCTTGTCAAATTATGAATGAGAGACTATTGGAGTGTGTACAGCCCGCGCAAAAAAAACAAGCAGAGCTCATGCCTTTCAAGCAACTAATCATCATTAGTCTCATAATGCAGTCTTACAATGTATTAAAAATCCAAACATATGTGACCCGATTCAGGAAACTAGGCATTTGTCGCAAGTCACGACTTAACAGGAGAACCGTTTGAATGTGAAAAATATTTTTTTTTATCAAAATGCGTTTTTTTTGTTGTTGCAGAAATGCCTTCTTGAACATGTGAACTTTCATGTGCCTTGATAACAAACTGGTATGCCATCTGTAAATACGAATACAATTGTTACATTTCGAGCCTTGTTGATTAAAGCCACAGAAAAAGGCAGCAACCTTCCCATTAGCTATGATTGGCTGAGATAATGAGTGGGCTGGACATCCCGAAAGCGGAGTTCAGATTGGTCTGCCATAGAAGCTGGTCAGTCTGTGTTGGTAATCCTGTCGAATACAGCTTTTTAAAAAATGGATTGTGTAATGGAGCTGCATAAGTGTGGCTGTCCACTTTCTGGAGGATCAAGTTTTGAAATCAGTGGAATTAGAGTATGATAGCTAATGAGATGGAGGAAACACCTGTCTCTGGATTTCATCTTCAAACCATGGCATGGCATTCCTGACAGGGAGACCCGTCCATGCACAATGATGTATACAGGTAAGATAGTCTAGCGTTAGCTAGCTAACGTTACCTTTTCAGATATTACACGTTTTGTAATTTTGACAGAAAGTTGTTTCAAGCTAACATTAGCTGGCAGGCTCCCTAGCTGACATTATTATTCGTTTCCCAGAGCCTTATGCTGTTCTAGTTAGAGACTAATGTTAGCTAGCTAACATTGAATATGGTTGGTTAGCTCCCAGAACTGTGGCGTTTTTGGCACTGTTTATTGTTTAACTAGCTAACGTTGGCTGGCTGGCTCGTTAGCTAACGTTAAGTGACGTGTGTACAACACCCGTTGAATATGGCCAGTGTCAGTAAACTTCTGCAAAAAAGCGTAATGAAATTGTTGACAGCAGAGCTGGTTAGGCTGTTTTCATGTTATCCAGAGGTAAACAAATCATCGGCCAGAGCGTCAAGTGTGCACTTAGAGAGCGAAACGAGATGGGTGGGGCTAAAGGTTAGGGTGAGGGTGTGAACAATGCTGAATAGGTGTAGATGGCTCTTTAGCAGAACATTCAAAGGCGATTTTCTCAAAAGTGAGTTTACAAGTTGATCAACTTTCAAATCAGAATTACTTTCCCATTGTTCTTCAAATACAGTGTATTATATACCATTTTGTAGCTCTGAGTCTCTACTTTTATATAATGTAAAAAACACAATTTCAAATGTTGCTACATAAGACCGAATCCAGGTGGTGAGTTACATATAGCTCAACGTTTGTAGAACAATTAAAGTTACATTAATAACTCTAAATTAAGCATATAGGAGTACTTAATAGAGGTCGACCGATTAATCGGAATGGACGATTAATTAGGGCCGATTGCAAGTTTTCATAACAATTGGAAATCTGTATTTTTGGACACCGATTTGGCCGATTTTTTAAAAAAAGTATAAATTTTTTTACACCTTTATTTAACTAGGCAAGTCAGTTAAGAACACATTCTTTTTTTCAATGACGGCCTAGTGGGTTAATGACCTAAGGCTCATTTCTGTGTGTTATTATGTTATAATTAAGTCTATGATTTGATAGAGCAGTCTGACTGAGCGATGGTAGGCACCAGCAGGCTCGTAAGCATTCATTCAAACAGCACTTTCATGCGTTTTGCCAGCAGCTCTTCGCAATGCTTCAAGCATTGCACTGTTTATGACTTCAAGCCTATCAACTCCCGGATTAGGCTGGCACATATTGCACTTTTACTTTCTTCTTCAACACTTTGTTTTTGCATTATTTAAACCAAATTGAACATGTTTCATTATTTATTTGAGGCTAAATTTATTTTATTGATGTATTATATTAAGTTAAAATAAGTGTTCATTCAGTATTGTTGTAATTGTCATTATTACAAATACATTTTAAAAAATTGTCAAATTAATCGGTATTGGCTTTTTTTTGGTCCTCCAATAATCGGCATCGGCGTGGAAAAATCATAATCGGTCGACCTCTAGTACTTATTTCTTTGTTAACCGCTCAACACAGAATAGCCGCATGTGCGTACACCCTCAGATCGTTTGTAGAAAATATTTACATTTATTCTGCTTTGTTCAATTGAATTCTTCATACACTGAAATAATTTAAAATAATGCCATGGCTAACATTGGTTGGCTGGCTCGTTAGCTAACGTTACGTGACGTGTGTACAACACCCGTTGAATATGGCCAGTGTCAGTAAACTGCTAAATGAACTAGTGTATCCCACAGCCATTTGACATTGCCACATCAGGACCTAACATAAGGACAACTCAGAGTATGCTATTCTGTTCTTCTGAAATAGACTACATTTTCTTCATATCATGTTTCTTTAGACCGGTCTAAAATAAATAATGGATTCATTGTGAAGGTGTAGGCTATATTACATGGATGTATTAAGACTTTTAAAAATGACTTGTAATAATAATAATAATAATAATAATAATATATGCCATTTAGCTGACGCTTTTATCCAAAGCGACTTACAGTCATGTGTGCATACATTCTATGTATGGGTGGTCCCGGGAATCGAACCCACTACCCTGGCGTAACAAGCGCCATGCTCTACCAACTGAGCTACAGAAGGACCACTGTGTGTGGAAACCAGGAGATACTAAATGTGTTTATGCTAATTAACTGTCAATTACCGTGAGACCGACAGTTATTTGCTTGACAATCACCGGCTGACAAAACGTTGTGACTGCCACAGCCCTAGATCTTGGCTAACCCTAACCCTCCTCTGGTTTTAATCTGCTCCCCAACATCTTGGATCTTTTGTATTTGTCTCCCTCTACTTTTTTGTTGCCTCTCTTTTCCCACAACATCCAACCCCCCTTTTCTCCACCCCCTCCCCGCCCTTTTCTCCACCCCTCCCCGCCCTTTTCTCCACCCCTCCCCGCCCTTTTCTCCACCCCTCCCCGCCCTTTTCTCCACCCCCTCCCCACCCCTTTCTCCATCCCCCCTCCTTTCTCCACCACCACCCCTTTCTCCACCCCTCCCCCACCTCAACCTTTCTCCACCCCTCCCCCACCTCTACCTTTCTCCACCCCTCCACCACCTCAACCTTTCTCCACCCCTCCACCACCTCAACCTTTCTCCACCCCTCCACCACCTCAACCTTTCTCCACCCCTCCACCACCTCAACCTTTCTCCACCCCTCCACCACCTCAACCTTTCTCCACCCCTCCACCACCTCAACCTTTCTCCACCCCTCCACCACCATCAACCTTTCTCCACCCCTCCCCCACCTCAACCTTTCTCCACCCCTCCCCCACATCTACCTTTCTCCACCCCTCCCCCACCTCAACCTTTCTCCACCCCTCCCCCACATCTACCTTTCTCCACCCCTCCCCCACCTCAACCTTTCTCCACTCCTCCCCCACATCTACCTTTCTCCACCCCTCCCCCACATCTACCTTTCTCCACCCCTCCACCACCTCAACCTTTCTCCACCCCTCCACCACATCAACCTTTCTCCACCCCTCCCCCACCTCAACCTTTCTCCACCCCTCCCCCACATCTACCTTTCTCCACCCCTCCACCACCTCAACCTTTCTCCACCCCTCCACCACCTCAACCTTTCTCCACCCCTCCACCACCTCAACCTTTCTCCACCCCTCCACCACATCAACCTTTCTCCACCCCTCCACCACATCAACCTTTCTCCACCCCTCCCCCACCTCAACCTTTCTCCACCCCTCCCCCACATCTACCTTTCTCCACCCCTCCACCACCCCAACCTTTCTCCACCCCTACACCACCTCAACCTTTCTCCACCGTCCACCACCTCAACCTTTCTCCACCCCTCCACCACATCAACCTTTCTCCACATCAACCTTTCTCCACCCCTCCCCCCACCTCAACCTTTCTCCACCCCTCCCCCACATCTACCTTTCTCCACCCCTCCACCACCCCAACCTTTCTCCACCCCTACACCACCTCAACCTTTCTCCACCCCTCCCCCACATCTACCTTTCTCCACCCCTCCACCACCTCAACTGTTCTCCACCCTCCACCACTACCTTTCTCCACCACCCTTTCTCCACCCCTCCCCCACCTCTACCTTTCTCCACCCCTCCACCACCTCAACCTTTCTCCACCCCTCCACCACCTCAACCTTTCTCCACCACATCAACCTTTCTCCACCCCTCCCCACCTCAACCTTTCTCCACCCCCTCCCCACATCTACCTTTCTCCACCCCTCCACCACCCCAACCTTTCTCCACCCCTACACCACCTCAACCTTTCTCCACCCCTCCCCCACATCTACCTTTCTCCACCCCTCCACCACCTCAACTGTTCTCCACCCCTCCACCACTACCTTTCTCCACCACCCTTTCTCCACCCCTCCCCCACCTCAACCTTTCTCCACCCCTCCCCCACTACCTTTCTCCACCACCCTTTCTCCACCCCTCCCCCACCTCAACCTTTCTCCACCCCTCCCCACTACCTTTCTCCACCACCCTTTCTCCACCCCTCCCCCACTACCTTTCTCCACCCCTCCACCACTACCTTACTCCACCCCTCCCCACCTAAACCTTTCAGCACCTCTCCCCCACCTCTACCTTACTCCACCCCTCCACCACTACCTTACTCCACCCCTCCACCACTACCTTACTACACCCCTCCACCACTACCTTACTCCACCCCTCCCCCACCTAAACCTTTCAGCATCCCTCCCCCACCACTACCTTACTCCACCCCTCCACCACTACCTTACTCCACCCCTCCACCACTACCTTACTCCACCCCTCCCCCACCACTACCTTACTCCACCCCTCCACCACCTCTACCTTACTCCACCCCTCCACTCCCTTTCAGTTTCCTTTTCAATCTCAATATACTGTACTACTGTAATTGTGGTTACGGATGTCTACTTTTTCTCTCACCAACTCTTCACCTTTCACTCTCTTTCTCTTACTCTCCTTACCCAACCTTCTTCCTCTCCAGTTTCTTTTCCCCCTCCCTGCTCTATTCTCTCTCTCTCTCTCTCTCTCCCATCCCCCATCTCTCTCTTTCCCCCATCTCTCTCATCCCTCTCCATCTCTCTCCCCCTCCCCATCTCTCTCCCACCCATCTCTCTGTCTCTCCATCACCCCCTCCATCTCCATCTCTCCCCCTCTATCTCTCTCTCTATCCATCTCTCTCTATCCGTCTCTCTCCCTCTCTCCATCTCTCTCCCTCCATCTTCCTCTCTCTCACGCTCTCCCTCCATATCTCTCGCTCTTTCTCCCCATCTCACCCACTCATCTCCATATCTCCTCTCTCTCTCTGTCTCTCTCTTTGTCTCTGTATATCCATCTCAGTAGGTTGTAGTGAATGCTGGTTTCTCTCCCTGTGGTTTATATAGCTCCAGGCTATATGGTGGGTGTTGTCATGGTAACGGAAGGTAGCCAGGAACTATCTGAGACCAGAGGGGTAGTTTGGTCCGGTGGGACCTCACCGGTAACAACCCTCCTCTCCTGGACCAGACCACACTCATTAGGGAGTATGTCCATGCTCTGTTGAGAAAGGAAGAGCACATATAAAAAATAATACAAAGTGTGTGTTAATATGTCCTGCAGAGAGAGAGTGATATGTGGAGGGGGAGATAAGTCAATAGGCTACCAACACTGAGTGGTTGTTTCAGTTCTGCAGTGCAGACTAGCTAGTAGCTACAGACATCTTCTCTGGGTTTGGAGTTTGGACGTGAGCCAAGTCTCCATGGATATGTGCTGTCTGACCGGCACTTCATGTCTTTCTCTCCTTCGTTTTGGAAACATCCTCTGAGCTTCAAGAAATGTGCTACACATCACAGACTGCACTACTACATGAATAACATGTATAGGCTACTGCAAGTTTCGGGTCAATCTCATTGATGTGTTGTATGAACAGAGCAGTTGGATTAGAGTCCTGTTTAGTCTGAGTCTGTAATTGTCTGTCTGTAGCAATGTCTTTGTCCTCGGGGTTGGGGTTTGTGACAAGAGGTGTGTCACTGGGTAGAATGGCTCTCCTGCAGTGCAGGGCAGAGACATGGCAGACATGAACATGCAGTTCTACATGGACCACCAGGGGGCAGGAGAGGTCATATTTTATTGCTGCTGCTCCATCAGCATAAGTCACAAAGTGATGAATGCAGCAAAGGCTTAAGGATAGACTACATAGTGTGGCTGTGTGCATTTGCCATGCGTGTGTGTTTGTGTGTGAATTAATATCCCTCTGTCCTCTGCTAGGAACAAAGCCCAAAGCCCCACAGTGGGACATCATGGCCAAGAGAACAGCTGAGCCAGGCAGGACCGCTTCTGCCCCCATGCAGCAGGATGAGGTACATGAACTGGACTGACTGACCACAACAGGCACCTCACTACAACCTTCATATAAGGTAGGAAACCTCTCATTCAAGGACGAATTGATTGATTTGACGTATTACAGACACTCACGCATGACTGTAAGTCGCTTTGGATAAAACCGTCTGCTATATGGTATATTATGTAAGGCATAAACGGCGACGTTCTGTACATTACCTTGGAAATAATGAACGGCGCTTCATCCCTTTGCAGAGTTAATTGTTCCAAGGTAATGTACAGAACTGAGGTGTTTATCCAGCACAGTTGCCAAAGAAAACAATACTAAAGCACACATTTACCAGTAGAGATAACTCATACTTTCTCATGTTTTGGTTGCTAGAGATGTTAGTTTGATTGATTCGATATTTATGAATGCGACCCAGTTGTTTGTTCTATATGTTCAATACAGTTACTACAAAGATACAGGCGTCCTTCCTTACTCAGTTCCCGGAGAGGACGGAAACCGCTCAGGGATTTCAACATGAGGCCAATAGTGATTTTAAAACGGTTACAGAGTTTAATGGCTGTGATAGGAGAAAACAGGATGGATCAAATCAACATTGTAGTTACTCCACAATAGCCTAGTGGTTAGAGCATTGGACTAGTAAACGGAAGGTTGCAAGATCGAATCCCTGAGCTGACAAGGTAAAAATCTGTCGTTCTGCCCCTGAACAAGGCAGTTAACCCACTGTTCCTATGCCGTCATTGAAAATAAGAATTTGTTCTTAACTGACTTGCCTAGTTAAATAAAGGTAAAATAAAATATGAACCTAAATGACAGAGTGAAAAGAAGGAAGCCTGTACAGAATAAAAAATATTCCAAAACATGCATCCTGTTTTCAATCAATCTTAGGGATAGCCCCATTTTTTTCAATTTTGGCCGAAATGACATACCCAAATCTAACTTGCCTTTAGCTCAGGCCCTGAAGCAAGGATATGCATATTCTTGGTACCATTTGAAAGGAAACACTTTGAAGTTTGTGTATATGTGAATTGAATGTAGGAGAATATAACACAATAGATCTGATAGAAGAAAATACAAAGAAAAAACCAACCAGTGTTTTTTTACCACCATCTTTGAAATGCAAGAGAAAGGCCACTGTTATAGCCATCACTCTGAATGTAATTCTAATAGTGTCCACAAGACAGCAGTGTATGTGCAACATTTCAGATGGATAACTTGGAGTATGACTGATCCACAAGACTTTTAGTGTGAAGTCCCCGGCTACATTTGGGCAAATTGTAAAGAAGACATTCACATTCATATTCCATTTTTCTGCAAGAATATCATCAAATCTGTATACTTGGACTTTGATTTAGCTTTCTATTAGTAGCCATATTATAAGTTCAACATTTGCAAAACAACCAGTTTTCATAACTTCATAACTCTGAATATCCTTATAATTTTTGTCCAAAATTAAAAGGCATGCTGTTAGAAGGTTAGAAGCTACATTTTACGACATGTACACAGTTTTAGGATAAAGCCCAGCTCATTGGCCCGTAAAGCCCAGCTCATTGGCTATCTAGCTAGCTTTGTTTGACCCCGATTGTTGCTTATTTCACAAAGATACAGTCGTTCAAGAGATGGCCGTCCGCGTCATCGGTGTGCCATGAAGGCGTCGCTCTCTGACCAAATATGGTGTCCTATAGGATATACTACACCCCTAATGAAATAGTGAAGTCTTGCTACCTTCTAGGATCTCTGAGGAATAGACAACGAACGTGATTAGACTCATTCAAACAATGTTTAGAGTGAGATTTTCACAGATTCCTTTGAAATACAAAATCAATCGTGCGTGCTATATGGACCTTTTTAGGATATGAAAAAGGATGTTATTTAACAAAACAACACTTTATGTTATCTCTGGGGCCCTTTGGATGATAAATCAGAGCAAGATTTCAGAATGTAAGTACACATTTCACCTTCAGAGGTGAATTTATCAAAACTATCGCGGTGAAAAAATGGTTTTGTTGTTAGGAGTCCTCCTCAAACAATAGCATGGCGTTTTTTTCTCAGTAATAGCTACTGTAAATTGGACAGTGCAGTTATATTAACATATAACCTTTCAGCCGATAATTTGTTGTTTCTCTAAAATCTGAGATCTTGACACAACGCGCTGCATGATTTACAACTGTCCCGTTGACAGGATGACGATCTGTGGTGTAATGAAGTGATAATACCAGAGCATATAACGTTTTGGGTGTTGTTAGGCCCGATCACTTTATACAACGGGTTACCAACCTATTTAAATAATGATTGACATATTTTTATTTATTTATTGAAATGAATTTAGTCATACTATTTCATCCTTCCACAAGATACAGTCCCGATATCTAGGGTCGATACCCAAGCCGGCTGGTCGTTCGATCTATCGGTTCGGTTGCCAGAGACGCGACCCAGTCGTTCAGTCTTTTTGTTCTGTATCTATGGACGCGACCCTGTTGTTTGTTCTAAATGTTTCCATACTGGCTACATTCTTATCCCTTGTTTGCTAGCTAGCCAACTACGGCTAACTTACAGTCACGTCAAGAAGTTCAGCCGGAATAACAGCAAAGTAGCTGCATTTGCAGCTGCACTACAAATACCTAGGTGTCTGGTTAGACTGTAAACTCTCCTTCCAGACTCACATTAAGCATGTCCAATCCAAAATGAAATGTAGAATTGGCTTCCTATTTCGCAACAAAGACTCCTTCACTCATGCCACCAAACATACCCTTGTAAAACTGACTATCCTACCGATCCTTAACTTTGGCGACGTCATTTACAAAATATACCCCAAAACTCTACTCAGCAAACTGGATGTAGCCTATCACAGTGCCATCCGTTTTATCACCAAGCCCCATATACTACCCACCACTGTGACCTTTATGCTCTCGTCGGCTGGCCCTCACTACATATCCGTCGCCAAACCCACTGGCTCCAGGTCATCTATATGCTTTGCTAGGTAAAGCTCCGCCTTATCTCAGCTCACTGGTCACCATAGCAACACCCACCCATAGCACACGCTCCAGCAGGTATATTGCACTGGTCATCCCCACAGCCAACACTTTCTTTGGCCGCCTTTCCTTCCAGTTCTGTTGCCAATGACTGGAACGAATTGCAATAATCTCTGAAGCTGGAGTCTTATATCTCCCTCTCTAACTTTAAACATCAGCTGTCAGAGCAGCTTACTGATCACTGTACCTGTACACTGCCAATCTTTAAATAGCACACCCAACTACCTCACCCCATATGCACACATATCACTCCAGTATGAATGCTAAATTGTAATTATTATTATTATTGTAATTATTTTATTACCTTTTTTCAATTGACATTTCTTTGTTTATATCCATAAAAATGATGCCAGCTGATTCATGATTTTGACTGGCTGAGAAATGCTGCCTGTCCGTGTGTCTCGTCCAGACACGTTCATTACTATGGGGCAACTGGAGATCAAATTTGAACATTGAAACAATTTTGCAAATGTCGGAGAGACAGACAGCAAGGTTCATACAAATCTCTGCTGTTGAAAACTACATGTTAGTCTAAAATAAATTAGAGATAATGTCTAGGGTTATAGTGGAGATCAAGTTTATAAATTGCCTGGCTGGGCTGATGAGACAGTGGATTGCGCAGTCAGATGGAACAGGGTAAATAGGCATTTTAACGTCATAGATTTAGCCGGTGGTAACTTGTGGAATAGACACCGGCTGGAATGCGGTTTTAACCATCATTCAGGATTAGAACCACCCGTTGTATATTATATATTAAGATGCATTTGTCCATATGGGCTTATAAAATACTAGATATTCCAAAAGTATTCAATTAACAGTGTGTTAAATAATACAGTATTGTGCACTACAATCATATAGTGGATTATTAAGTCTCAACCCTCTTCTTGTGTTTTCTTACCCCAGGTAAATGAAATGGGAAGGCATTTTTCCACATCCAAAGATGGAGTTGGGGGGGATTTGAGTGGAGCAGGGCTGGAGGCCGCAGCACCATCAATGATTGGCCACCATCTCACACAATCAGCATGAGCCTGCAAACTGTCAAAGACCAACCAACCAATTGTCTTTTGGAATGGAAGGAATAGAACTAAGGCTGTGGCCTATCAGAAGACTGCCTGACTGTACAGGACTGTGTTTATTACTTAACCTTTCTTGTTATTACTGTCATTACTGTAATTATTATTATCGTTATTATTTTGTTTATTTTTTGTTTAATTTTTTTTACCAACTATAACCCGAAGCTTAAGTTTAATTGTTGATAATAAAAATAAAAATAAAGATTAAACTTAGTTTCATGAAAACTGCTTTCGTTGTTGCGTGGAAAACCCCTGTGGAAAAGGGTGAAAGAAGGACCGTCTGTATTGTAATATAAGCCACTTGCATCTTTTTTTAACAGGTTTATTAAACATATGGCAAGGAGATGAACATTAATTTCAATGACATAAGTATACTTTCTTGGTTATTTTTATTATTATTTTGAAATCTTCAAGAGGATTCTGATTCTGTTTTGTGAGCAGGCCCGACCCTATTTGACCAGAGAGGTTTAACTTATTGAGAAAAACTGAAACATGCTGTTTTTTCTACCTTTTTCACAAGTAATGCATCTATGCTTCAATGATGTAATTAAAATGATAATAGATTTTTTTCGCCTTGTGTGGGATTACTGTTCTGGTTCTGGAACTGCTATATGGCGTCCCAAATGGCACCCTAAACCCTATATAGTGCACTCGTTTTGACCGTGGCTCTGGTCAAAAGTAGTGCACTATATAGGGCTCACAGGGTTCTGGTCAAAAGTAGTGTACTATATATGGAATATGATGACATTTGGGACGCATCCCTATATGAGGTGCTATGAGTGGTGGTGATGTCAATGCTTGTGTTAACAGAAATACAACAGCTAGAGGTTTTGCCCTGCCCCCTCTCTCCTAAACCACTTCCAGGTCCCGCAGGTTCTGTTGATGACAGATTTTTTAGAGACCAGGCTGTATGTCAGGTTCAGGGTATGGGTCAATTCCATAAGAGCTGTTTTTACCTGGTGAAGTCAATGCTAAGGCCGAGTCCAAGTTTACTTTTTTTAAAACCTTTATTTAACTAGGCAAGTTAAGAAGAAATGGTTATTTACAATGACGACCTACCCCGGCCAAACCATAACCCGGATGACGTTGGGCCAATTGTGTGCCGCCCTATGGGACTCCCAATCACGTCCGGTTGTGATACAGCCTGGAATCGAACCAGGGTCTGTAGTTAAGCCTCTAGCACTGAGATGCAGTGCCTTAGATCGCTGCGCCACTCAGGAGCCAAACGTGGAATACAGTTGAAGTCGGAAGTTTACATACACCTTAGCCAAATACATTTAAACTCAGTTTTTCACCATTCCTGACATTTAATCCGCTCTGGATAAGAGCGTCTGCTAAATGACTTAAATGTAAATGTAATCCTTGCAAAAATTCCCTGTCTTATGTCAGTTAGGGTCACCACTTTATTTTAAGAATTTGAAATGTCAGGATAATAGTAGAGAGAATGATTTATTTCAGCTTTTATTTCTATCATCACATTTTCAGTGGGTCAGAAGTTTACATACACTCAATTAGTTTTTGGTAGCATTGTCTTTAAATTGTTTAACTTGGGTCAAACGTTTCAGTTTGCCTTCCACATCCTTCCCACAATAAGTTGGGTGAATTGTGGCCCATCCCTCCTGACAGAGCTGGTGTAACTGAGTCAGGTTTGTAGGCCTCTTTGCTCCCACATGCTTTTTCAGTTCTGCCCAGAAATGTTCTATAGGATTGAGGTCAGGGCTTTGTGATGGCCACTCCAATACCTTGACTTTGTTGTCCTTAAGCCATTTTACCACAACATTGGAAGTATGCTTGCCGTCATTGTCCATTTGGAAGAGCCATTTGCAACCAAGCTTTAACTTCCTGACTGATGTTTTGAGATGTTGCTTCAATATATCCACATAATTGTTCTTCCCTCACGATGCCATCTATTTTGTGAAGTGCACCAGTCCCTCCTGCAGCAAAGCACCCCCACAACATGATGATCCCACCCCCATGCTTCACGGTTGGGATGGTATTCTTCAGCTTGCAAGCCTCCCCTTTTTTCCTCCAAACATAACGATGGTCATTATGGCCAAACGGTTCTATTTTTGTTTCATCAGACCAGGGGACATTTCTCCAAAAAGTATGATCTTTGTCCACATGTGCAGGTGCAAACTGTAGTCTGGCTTTTTAATGGTGGTTTTGGAGCAGTGGCTTATTCCTTGCTGAGCGGCCTTTCAGGTTATGTCGATATAGGACTTGTTTTACTGTGGATATAGATAATTTTGCACCTGTTTCCTCCATCATTTCACAAGGTCCTTTGCTGTTCTGGGATTGAGTGTCTGTGTCTGCCACAGTCTCCTGTCTCAGCCTCCAGTATTTATGCTGCAGTAGTTTGTGTCGGGGGTCTAGGGTCAGTTTGTTATATCTGGAGTACTTCTCCTGTCTTATCCGGTGTCCTGTGTGAATTTAAGTATGCTCTCTATAATTCTCTCTTTCTTTGTCTCTCTCTGACTGAGGACCTGAGCCCTAGGACCATGCCTCAGGACTATCTGGCATGATGACTCCTTGCTGTCCCCAGTCCACCTGGCCGTGCTGCTGCTCCAGTTTCAACTGTTCTGCCTGCGGCTATGGATTCCTGACCTGTTCACCGGACGTGCTACCTGTCCCAGACCTATTATTTGACCATGCTGGTCATTTATGAACATTTGAACATCTTGGCCATGTTCTGTTATAATCTCCACCCGGCACAGCCAGAAGAGGACTGGCCACCCCTCATCGCCTGGTTCCTCTCTAGGGTTCTTCCTAGGTTTTGGCCTTTCTAGGGAGTTTTTCCTATCCACCGTGCTTCTACACCTACATTGCTTGCTGTTTGGGGTTTTAGGCTGGGTTTCTGTACAGCACTTTGAGATATCAGATGATGTACGAAGGGCTATATTAATAAACTTGATTTGATTTTGATTTGATCTCTTGGTCCCATGGTGTTTATACTTCCGTACTATTGTTTGTACAGATTGTGGTACCTTCAGGCATTTGGAAATTGCTCCCAAGGATGAACCAGACTTGTGGTCTACAATTTTTTTTCTGAGGTCTTGGCTGATTACTTTTGATTTTCCCATGATGTCAAGCAAAGAGGCACTGAGTTTGAAGGTAGGCCTTGAAATGTATCCACAGGTACACCTCCAATTGACTCATGATGTCAATTGGCCCATCAGAAGCTTCTAAAGACATGAAATTATTTTCTGGAGTTTTCCAAGCTGTTTAAAGGCACCGTCAACTTAGTGTATGGAATCTTCTGATCCACTGGAATTGGGATACAGTGAATAATAATTTAAATAATCTGTAAACAATTGTTGGAAAAATTACTTGTCATGCACAAAGTAGATGTCCTGACCAACTTGCCAAAACTATAGTTTGTGGAGTGGTTGAAAAACTAGTTTTAATGACTCCAACCAAAGTGTATGTAAACTTCTGACTTCAACTGTATATATATATTTTTTATGTATCCATTATTTTACCAGGTAAGTTGACTGAGAACACATTCTCATGTACAGCAACGACCTGGGGAATAGTTACAGGGGAGAGGAGGGGGATGAATGAGCCTATTGTAAACTGGGGATTGTTAGGTGACCTTGGGTCACCTAGGTTAACACCCCTACTCTCACCATAAGTGCCATGGGATCTTTAATGACCTCAGAGAGTCAGGACACCCGTTTAACATCCCATCCGAAAGACCACCCTACACAGGGCAGTATCCCCAATCACTGCCCTGGGGCATTGGGATATTTTTTAGACCAGAGAAAATAGTGTCTCCTACTGGCCCTCCAACACCACTTCCAGCAGCATCTGGTCTTCCATCCAGGGACTGACCAGGACCAACACTGCTTAGCTTCAGAAGCAAGCCAGTATTGGTATGCAGGGTGGCATGCTGCTGGAATATAGTACTTCCAGAAGTCTAGCCCTGCCCCCTCCAAAATCAATGTTGCCTTGGCGGTCACCTAATGTCTAATTTGTCTGTGTGAAGGAGAAAGACAGAGGTTCTGTTCTGTCTTTGACAGTTGTAGAGATGAGGTTGTAATTCAAGTTTCTCTGAAATTAAATGAACAGCTAAACTCTGCATTCTCTGGTAAAGTGACTATTATTTGTGGATGGGGTACCTCTGCTTTTAACACCTGGTATTCCTATACTGTTCACCCAGCAGACAACTAAAATATTCATATTTTAAATATGCCTGAACACAGAATGACAAAATGAAGCGTTCGACTGGGACCTTACAGCCAAACTGCAGGCGCGCGCAGTGGTACCGAGGCTGCCGTGCAGCTCCCCCTCTAGAGCAGTGGTCTCCAACCCGTCAATCGCGATCGACTGGTCGATCTCCACAAACATTTCTGTAAAAAACCCAACGATAAAGCCTTGTGTTCCTATTTTCTGTCTATGTCCGTTGTGTGTAGGTGCACCCGATTCAGCTGCTCTGCGCGCGGGTTGGCGAAATGTTGCTATTTTGAACCATTTCATGTGTCTGAAGCACAAACGCTGTTTTCCGGGCGGGCCCAGAGAGCAAATCAAGTGCATTATATATTACCGCTGGCCAATCGGATGGCACAGATGACGGTGTCTGCAATAAAGAAGCAGGCATTAAAGAAAGCTACAGCAAAGTTGATAATGTGAGATTTGAAAACGTTTAAAACCACGACTAGAGAGAGACTGTCAACAAATACAGCAAAGAGATGCTGTTTTTTATGAGTGTCGAGGAATATTTCACTTTCTCTGCTCATAGGAGTAACACCAGTAATTTGTACACGAGGCAGAAATAACGACTCCAGTTTCGCCATGAGCTAAAAGACTCCCTTTTTGGTCTGCGGAGGAAAGAGAGAGCAGAGCAGTCTGCTGCTGCTCTCTCCCTTCGCTGATACCGACCATCAGATACAGGCACCATCAGCCTAGTAAAATAAAAATACAAAGCTAATTATGTAAATGTATGCTCACTCAGCTGTGCTTCACAAGTAATACAATAACTGATATATTACCGGTGTGATCATACAGTCTGCATCAAATTTAGATTTAATTTAGACAAAATAATAATTATGGCACGAACAACAATGCATTGGCATGGCAATTCAAGCAAAGCCGGCTTGCATTTTGACTCAAGAGATCTTGACTCAGAAAAGGTTGGTGACCACTGTTCTATAGTTTTCCCTGTTAACACTATCAACGTTTCCCTTCCCTTTATTCTGCCAATCGTAACACTCAATATTAGCCACTTTAAATACAACATACCGAAACCAAACAAACTATGCAACAGCATTTGGTTGTAGGCAGAACGCATCGGAGAAGGAGTCTATTGCATTGACAGGAACTACTCAGCCAGTACTCTACACAGACTGGTGCAGCATAAACAATCAGAGCTGCAGCAGGCCTATATGCAAATAGACCATTCCTATATATGATCTGTGCCATTTACTTTACACTGGCCTGTGTTTACAGCATTAGCGGTCGTGAGTAGAAGCGCTTCTGCATTTAACCCAACCCCTCTGAATCAGAGAGGTGCGGGCTGCCTTAATCGACATCCATGTCTTCCGCACAAGGAGAACAGAGGGGCAGAAGACGTGGATATCGATTAAGGCAGCCATCCGCACCTCTGATTCAGAGGGGTTGGGTTAAATGTGGAATACACATTTCAGTTGAAGGCATTCAGTTGTACAACTGACGAGGATACGGTCCAAACACTTAAAATACACACCCTATTCCCTCAATTTAAGTGGACACTTCTGATGACTCTTGTAACGCGCAAGGGAAGCCCCATATACTACCCACCACTGCGACCTGTATACTCTCGTCGGCTGGCCCTCGCTTCATATTCGTCGCCAAACCCACTGGCTCCAGGTCATCTATAAGTCTTTGCTAGGTAAAGCCCCACCTTATCTCAGCTCACTGGTCACCATAGCACACGCTCCAGCAAGTATATTTCACTGGTCACCCCCAAAGCCAACTCCTCTTTGGCCACTTTTCCTTCCAGTTCTCTGCTGCCAATGACTGGAACGAATTGCAAAAATCACTGAAGCTGGAGACTCATATCTCCTTCACTAACTTTAAGCATCAGCTGTCAGAGCATCTTACAGATCATTGCACCTGTAAATAGCCCACCCAACTACCTCATCCCCATATTGTTTTTTTTCTCTGTTGCACCCCAGTATCTCTACTTGCACATTCATCTTCTGCACATCTATCACTGGGATTTGATGGGAAATGATGTAAATATATCACTAGCCACTTTAAACAATGCTACCTTATATAATTTTACTTACCCTACATTATTCATCTCATATGCATACGTATATACTGTACTCTACATCATCGACTGCATCCTTATGTAATACATGTATCACTAGCCACTTTAACTATGCCACTTTGTTTACTTTGTCTACATACTCATGTTTACTTTGTCTATATATACTGTACTCGATACCATCTACTGTATGCTGCTCTGTACCATCACTCATTCATATATCCTTATGTACATATTCTTTATCCCCTTACACTGTGTATAAGACAGTAGTTTTGGAATTGTTAGTTAGATTACTTGTTGGTTATCGCTGCATTGTCGGAACTAGAAGCACAAGCATTTCGCTACACTCGCATTAACATCTGCTAACCATGTGTATGTGACAAATAAAATTTGATTTGATTTGTTTAATTGCTCAATTGTAATTATTTTGCCTCTATGGCCTATTTATTGCCTTACCTCCCTAATCTTACTTCATTTGCACACACTGTATATAGACTTTTCTATTGTGTTTTTGACTGTATGTTTGTTTATTCCATGTGTAACTCTGTGTTGTTTGTGTTGCACTGCTTTGCTTTATCTTGGCCAGGTCGCAGTTGTAAATGAGAACTTGTTCTCAACTGGCCTACCTGGTTATATAAAGGTGAAATAAAAAGGATTGTGATGGGGCATAAGATGAGGGTGTGTCTTTTAAGTGTTTGGACCACAACAAAGGTATCCCCCTTTCCCTTTGTGTTTTGAGATCAATGCGAGAGCTTCATGTAGCCACGCGTGCACATTTTGTTCATATCCTTTGCTGTTTAGTGAGTTGTTAGCCCCATGTTATAAATCATTTGTAGTCAGCAGTAGTGGAGTGACATACATTTCTAGACATCTTTGAAAAGCTTGTCAGATAAAGAGCTTTTTTTTGTCTTAAATGGGCGGTGTTGTATTTTTAGACAGGCTGAGTGGAAAAATATCTCCTGGTCCGACGAATCCCGGTTCCTGTTGCATCATGCTGATGGCAGAGTCAGTGTTTGGCGTAAACCGCAATGAATCCAGCAGGAGTCCATTGATCCGTGGCAGTGGTGTAGCCTTCTGGTGTGGTGAATGTTTTTCTGGTACATGTTAGGACACTTGATAAAAATGGAGCAATTATTGAACGCCACAGCGTATCTGAACAGTGTTGCTGGCCAGGTGCCATTCAGGCTGTTCTGGAGGTGAAGGGGGGACCGACCTTGTACTAGATGGGTTTACCTAACAAACTGAACCTAACAAAAAGCCAATGGGTCAGTTTGTGCACAACTCAGATCCGTCACCCTCCCTCTGGCTATAGATACGGGTACATTCAACAGAGTGCCTGAAGAGGCGACAATTTTCCTACGGTGTGATCTAGTGTTTTATTGCCCTCTGTATGGCGATCTGAGACGTTCTTTTTTTGTTCATTTCTGGTGCTAACCCTAAATTGTTTTGGTTAAGGGACGAGCAGAGGTGTAACTTTTGTTTCAGTGTTTGAGATTGCACCGTTTGTTCACAATGACTGGAGGAGAAGGAGAAATGTACTGTTTGTGGCTGTACAATTATTGTATATTTGCACAATTTGTAAAAAACAAAAAACATGTTTCGAGTACAAGGAAATTGGTACTATGTTTAGTAGTAGGTGTATGACACTTAAATAAATCATATCAATCAATAATACCTCAGATCAGGGTCCCTGGAGTTTAGTGGCCATAAAAAGGATCTGCTCTGTCCTCTAATTATCCCATGATAAATTGGTTACCTGGGGTAGAAAGGCCTGGATCCTGTTCAGTAGGGCACACTGGAGCAAAACGTTTCACAACGGTAGATTGAAACTACACTTGTTCTAATTGGACAAGTTTCGGTAGCACTTTAGCAGTTAAGAGAGTCGGGCCAGTAACCGAAATGTCACTGGTTCGAATCCCCGAACCGGCAAGTTGGAAAAATCTGCCGTTCTTCCCATGAGCAAGGCAGTTAACCGCCAACAATAAGTGCTCCCCGGGAGCCAATACCTTGGATATCGATTAAAGCAGCCCCCGCATCTCTCTGATTCAGAGGGGTTGGGTTAAATGTGGAAGACCCATTTCTGTTGAAGGCATTCCGTTGTGTAACAGACTAGCTATCCCCCCTTTCCACTCTCACTCAGTTTCAAAATGTTTCTCCCTTACTGAACAAGACCCAGCTCTGAGTGCTAATCAGTGTTTAAGGCACTGTTCGTTGAGGTGACGAAAGAGTTAAGATGCAAGAACCGCGTGAGTGGAGCCGGTGCTCGAGCCGTCTCTAAACATGTGCGGCTGTCCTGGCTAGTGACTACTACTGCAGTCGGTGAAGGATCGGACAGTGGGGGGACCGGGAACGGTGCGCCGGTAGCAGGACGGTGAGACTTCGCATGGACTGTTGGTCCATATATCACATAAATTATTGGCTGTGCTGCATCCGGTGGGACCACCGCAGCGACAATATTACGGTAAGATGTTTAGGTTTGTATAATTTTTGTTCCACTTTAAATTAATGGACAGGACATTGTGCAAGACTACTTTTTTCATCACTGCAGTAATTCATATTTATTTAACTGAAATCTCTTCTTGCAAAACGTCCCGAGGATAATATGGGTATGCAGCAGTGACATATTGAACCAATGGAATGAAATGTAGCCAAATAAAATATGGGCCAGCTTGTGCCCGCGGTTCGCTGTCATTTATTTTTACTCTGTCCAATTTATTTTACAACACTGCAATCATCACGGAACAGCACTATTCATGTTTATCTATAAGGATTATAACCAGCGTTTTCCCCGATATTTCCAGTTTCTCCAGATAACATTCGCACATGTTTATTCTCACACTGATTTTATAGGAACAGTTTGTCGCATTGGCATTATGTAGTGTAGCCAAAAATAAATGCTCACAAAGCCATCATCAGCAATCAATATTTTGATTTGGGGGAGTACTCAGGGTAGGCCACCGTAGCCTATTTGTGTCATGTCATCGACATTTCCTCCACTATCAGCTAGGCTTTGTGAGTTTGCCAATGCAGCATTTAGAACCGGGACAGGAGAGATGGAGAATCTTGCATCCGCGCAGTAATGCTGCGGTCTCCCCTCCCCCTCGTTCACAAGCCTGGTCAAGGTGTCGTGGCCAACCCTTCTTCTTCCTCTTTTAATTTGAGTGTCCACGATTCCTAATCCCATGGATATAAACCATGTCACAGGTTGGAGGGCTTAGTTATTTAACTCCACATATCAGAGTCTTTCAGGGTCCCTGAACTTAATGACACAGAGAGAGGAAGAGAGCGAGAGAGAGGGGGGCGGGGCCACAGGCTAGTAATTCATTTTACTGAATTAATTTCCACACAGCACAGTAGCCTACCAAATAACCAAATCGCATCCACATTTTCACATCAAACTTTGCATACTATTTTAGTCATATACATTTGTTTTGTTTGCATTTAAAAAAAAAATGTTCTGCTAAAATAGATGCAAAATGATAGACTGCTAAGGGACTGTACAATATTTATAATGAGGGATACCCTTTATAATGGGGGAAATTCAAATGGATGGCCCTCCCTTCAGTAAAATACAATATATATTTTCCCGACCCTTCCTGAACAATTGGAGAGAAAAAAGGATCCTCCCTCAATTAAGACGAAGTGGATAGCAGAGAACATGCCTACGGTTTACCCTCACTCCTCCTAGGACAGACCAGAGCCTTGGGTATGCCGTTTTAGGAACTGTTCTTGGTTTTGTAAGCATCACATGGCAAAGTAGCCAGAAGGTTGTGGATTCACAGACCACATACGACAAGGGTAGAAAGATATCCATTATAATAAAAGCACTGCATGAATCTATCATCTTATTTGCGGTCCGAGAAAATAATTACCTTTTATTCATGCATTTCATGTTGTTGAAGTGCTGTTGTTGTTGAAGTGCTGTTGTTGATATGTTGTTGAAGTGCTGTTGTTGATGTGTTGTTGCTGATGTGTTGTTGATGTGTTGTTGAAGTGCTGTTGTTGATGTGTTGTTGAAGTGCTGTTGTTAATGTGTTGTTGCTGATGTGTTGTTGATGTATTGTTGAAGTGCTGTTGTTGAAGTGTTGTTGATGTGTTGTTGATGTGTTGTTGAAGTGCTGTTGTTGAAGTGTTGTTGTTGATGTGTTGTTGCTGAAGTGTTGTTGTTGATGTATTGTTGAAGTGCTGTTGTTGATGTGTTGTTGATGTGTTATTGATGTGTTGTTGATGTGTTGTTGATGTGTTGTTGCTGAAGTGTTGTTGTTGATGTATTGTTGAAGTGCTGTTGTTGAAGTGTTGTTGTTGATGTGTTGCTGAAGTGTTGTTGATGTGTTGTTGATGTGTTGTTGATGTGTTGTTGATGTGTTGTTGCTGAAGTGTTGTTGTTGATGTATTGTTGAAGTGCTGTTGTTGAAGTGTTGCTGTTGATGTATTGTTGAAGTGCTGTTGTTGAAGTGTTGTTGTTGAAATGCTGAGTGCTCCTGGCAGCATATAGCGTGTCACAAATGTTTCACAATTTAATTCTTAAATGGCAGGCAATATCATTGAAATAATAATATAGCCTAAATAATTAATTTTAGGCTACCTTGCTTGCTTATGACATGGCGAACCTCAATTGATATTGACAAAATCCTTACTTCCCTAGTAAAGTCTTTTTTGTTGTCTCCTCCTCAGCTACAGAAGGTTGTAGCGCAGCCTCTGAATGTCACAGAGGCAAACCAAAGTGCTGTTGTTGATATGCATCAAGTCATTCCCCGGCATTTTCCATCCAGCATCGTTATAGATCACTTTATATATAATCAGTTAAAAAAAAAAAAAATCTTAAGCTTTTAGCGATTTTCCTAAACAAAAGCCACAATACCCTCACAAATAGAGCCCTGGTTTTAACTTAACACCTTCAGGCCTTTTTATTTTTATTTTTTTATTTTACCTTTATTTAACCAGGCAAGTCAGTTAAGAACAAATTCTTATTTTCAATGACGGCCTAGGAACAGTGGGTTAACTGCCTGTTCAGGGGCAGAACGACAGATTTGTACCTTGTCAGCTCGGGGGTTTGAACTTGCAACCTTCCAGTTACTAGTCCAACACTCTAACCACTAGGCTACCCTGCCGCCCCAACACCTTCAGCCCTTAACTGACACTGATATATTTAAGGAGTTCATGGTGACTGAAGGAATAGGCTGACAAAATCTATGGATAGTAGAATATAATTTAGTCTGTCAAACAGGTCGGTCTACCTTTTATTTAATAGGAAGAAATAGGCGCCAACACAAAGCCCTCTAGTTGTTAGTAGCCTAAAGTCTAATTAAAATTAGACTGTTTTAAATGAATTTGGTCTTCTCGAATTAGCCTACTTTCAGCACCCATGTGCTGTCCATCTCTGTGGCTTCCGCTTCATAGTAATGTATGTCAATTACTTGAATATGGTTTATTTGTGAGTTCAATAACTCTGATAAATAGCTTCATTATGGGCAATGAAACATATTTTTTATTAAAATAAATTCTACCAATAGTAAGCTTACCTCCGGTCCTCCTCCTCTTCACGCTCTCCCTCTCAAGCTGAACAGGACATTAGTAGGCCTAATCATTGAACACAGATATTGCATTTTTTTTGGTGACATATTGACTCGCCTCCTGAAGTGCCACGATACACAGCACAGTCATTGGTTAGGCAGCACAAAAAGGGTTTACATCAGCAAGAGCAGGGCATGCCATTCAAACCCTTTACTCAGCACTTTTTTGAAGCACCTTTGGCAGCGTGTACAGCCTTGAGTCTTCTTGGGTATGACGCTACAAGCTTGGCACACCTGTATTTGGGGAGCTATTTTCATTTTCATTGATGGTTCCAAACTTCTTCCATGTACAAATGATGGAGGCCACTGTGTTCTAGGGGACCTTCAATGCTGCAGAAATTGTTTGGTAACCTTCCCCAGATCTGTGTCTCAACATAATCCTGTCTTGGAACTGTCTACAGACAATTGGTTTGGTGTTTGCTCTGACATGCACTGTCAAATCAAATCATCAAATCTATTTTTAAAGCCCTTCTTACATCAGCTGATGTCACAAAGTGCTGTACAGAAACCCAGCCTAAAACCCTGAACAGCAAGCAATACAGGTGTAGAAGCACGGTGGCTAGGAAAAACTCCCTAGAAAGGCCAGAACCTAGGAAGAAACCTAGCGAGGAAACAGGCTATGAGGGGTGGCCAGTCCTCTTCTGGCTGTGCCGAGTGAAGATTATAACAGAACATGGCCAAGATGTTCAAATGTTCATAGTTGACCAGCAGGGTCAAATAATAATAATCACAGTGGTTGTCGAGGGTGCAACAGGTCAGCACCTCAGGAGTAAATGTCAGTTGGCTTTTTATAGCCGATCATTTAGAGTATCTCTACCGCTTCTGCTGTCTCTAGAGAGTTGAAAACAACAGGTCTGGGACAGGTAGCACGTCCGGTGAACAGGTCAGAGTTCCATAGCCGCAGGCAGAACAGTTGAAACCGGAGCAGCAGCACGGCCACATGGACTGGGGACAGCAAGGAGTCATCAGGCCAGGTAGTCCTGAGGCATGGTCCTCAGAGAGAGAGAGAAAGAAAGAAAGAAAGAAAGAAAGAAAGAAAGAAAGAAAGAAAGAAAGAAAGAAAAAGAGAGAGAAAAATAGAGAGAGAATTAGAGAGAGAGAATTAGAGAGAGCATACAACCTCAAACAGGACACCGGATAAGACAGGAGAAATATTCCAGATATAACAGACTGACCCTAGTCCCCGACACATAAACTACTGCAGCGTAAATACTGGAGGCTAAGGCAGGCGGTCAACTGTGGGACCATTATATAGGCAGGTGTGTGGTCGGGAGACACTGTGGCCCCGTCCAGAGCTGTCAACTGTGGGACATTATATAGGCAGGTGTGTGCCTTTCAAATCATGTCCAATCCATTTTAGAATAATGCTGTAACGTAATAAAATGTAGAGAAGGAGAAGGGGTCTGAATACTTTCCAAATGCACCTTAACGTCTTCACAGCCATCTCTCTGAGTTGCGGGTATTCTCTGCTTCTGAACAGCCAGAATGTCGACAGGCGAATCTCATTAAAACAAGTGCGCAGGACTTGGTCTGGACAGCTCCAATAGTTTATCATCAAGAACCAGTGACATGCTTAAGTGCGGGTGAAGGGATTACACATCCACTGCTTTCCCGGGCTTAGATCAGATTGTGAAGGGAAGTAATCCTCGAATTTGAGCAGAGTTTGGCTCAGATGTGACCTCATCAATTTACAAATGTGATCCATGTCTACATAACCCATGTCAGCCAGAATTGAGAATAGGGGGAGCATATCGAAAATTATTCTATCCTCTCGGTCTCTCCAGATGCCCAGTTTTTTTGCTTGAAGTCAGCATTTTTATTGTTTGCTGGGAAGTTGTCACTTGTGCTTTCCTGCATGGATAGGTTGAGACGCAGTCTCGTCGGTAGACTTACAGATCTCGATATAACAGTCCCATCATAATCCATGTCCCATTATGTAGTCATTCAGAACACATAATATTTCACCTGCATTTGTATTCTGAGGCAACTCTTTAAAACAAAGACATTCTTCATGTAGTGAATATACAGTGGGGCAAAAAAGTATTTAGTCTGCCACCAATTGTGCAAGTTCTCCCACTTAAAAAAATGAGAGAGGCCTGTAATTTTCATCATAGGTACACTTCAACTATGACTGACAATTTTTTATTTTTTTAATCCAGAAAATCAACATTGTAGGACTTTTTATGAATTTATTTGCAAATTATGGTGGAAAATAAGTATTTGGTCAATAACAAAAGTTTATTTCAATACTTTGTTATATACCCTTTGTTGGCAATGACAGAGGTCAAACGTTTTCTGTAAGTCTTCACAAGGTTTTCAGAGTATGTATGAAGTCTTCAGTAAACTCTCATTGTCTGGGAAACTATTGTGCATCTTTTTTGATAGATTGGTTCATCTCTTTTGATAATCATCTTTTTTAAATGGTCTGGTTTATCCTTGGGATATGGATGCTTTGTTTCTATACGCATTTTCGATGGCGTCGTTGCTGAGGCAAATATGATATAACACACAGGTTTTGGCGGGCAGCTGTTATTTGAAACAAATCCAGAGAGAGAGAGAGTGTGTGTGTGTGTGTGTGTGTGTGTTTTGGTGTAGCTAGACTTAGTCATGGCAACACAATTATTTTATTGCGGCATGCATAGTTCAGCGCATTACGAAGGTAGGCCTATGGCAAGTATTTGTTTGAGTCAGATAGGGCGCAGACCATAAACCCCCCCACCCAAATCATATTTAATACAAATATGCTGCAGTCAGACACGCATTCCTCCACAGACACAGGGTTTAGAGAAAGACCGGTCGGTATAGGCTATGGATCATTTTACTGAGACCAAACCAGGTGCACTTGATATTGCACGCCCAGCAGAAAATCGTGGATGAGGGGCATCATTGGGCACACATGAGATATTATAATAAGCAACTCATTTTCAAAGCCTGAGCAATATGACATTCAATTGATTACAAATGACATGACCCTCCCCTGGACAAAATAAAACAGATACTAAAACCTCCCCGACTGAAATGAACCCCATTGCCCCCGGATAACTATTATGTAAATGTGGACCTCTCCCTAACACGCTGCAACAATGTACGTACTGTATACCCATCATGAAGAGCAGAGGTGTCAAGTCCAAACGGGGGCACATTCCCCCTCAGATTTGTCCTATTAAATACATATTGTTTCTCTGTAATACTACTAGCCACCTATTTTATGAAGTTGGCTTTAGCTAGTCTAGATAGGTTCCCAACCTCATAACTAGATACCAAGAAGACATTTCAGCCTATCAATCAAGTTAGTTTGACAAGCTGGCTACTCTATCATAGCTGGCATGACTGCTGGCAAGGTTGGTAGACTTGAGAAAAGCAAGCAATAACTAAATGTGCTGAATAAGACTCACATTCCTTTCAATGTTTTACCCAGATTTTAGCAGACATGCAGAGAAGCAATATATTGTTTTTCTTTTTTCTTTAGTTTCTTTAAAATTAAAGAATCGCCAGTCAGGAGGATACAGAGGCTCAAAAGGTATACTTAGATATGCAGACATTTTTATGTGATGATTATGGCTCTAGATTGCAGGAAAAAAAACTGTTTCAGGTTGGATGGCCTAGTTGGCCTAGTCCCCCTATGGACCATCCTCACGTACTTTGTGCCCCCTCAGATTTTTGGTGTGCCCCACGCCCCTGATGAAGAAAAGAATGACTAAATTATATAGACCTAACTATTATCTCTCTCTCTCTCTCTCTCTCTCTCTCTCTCTCTCTCTCTCTCTCTCTCTCTCTCTCTCTCTCTCTCTCTCTCTCTCTCTCTCTCTCTCTCTCTCTCTCTCTCTCTCTGTGTTTGTTTAGGATTCACCTTGAGGAGAGTACACTGATGCCTACTGGAGTGTTACATGAGCTTTTTAAGCACTCCAAATCTCTCTCTCTCTTCCATCAGCATCGCTCTGTTGTTTTCTATATAATCCTCCATGCTATTCTCTCTCAGTGGGTATGACTCTCACAGTCAGTGACCTCAGGAAGGTCACTGTTTCATTTCTTCTATTCCTTCTGTATTCCACTAGGGCTTCACTGTATCAGAGCTACTGTAAAACACATAGGAGACTGTCCAGGAGTAATCAAAACTTTGTTTTGTGCTGCTGTGTGTGAACCGCTGCTGCAAACAGCAAATGACAGGAACCCAGTACCTGCATCCCAAAATCAGGATAAATAAAGAGTGAATTAGGAAGCCATACAACTGTTACTGGCCGGGGGTCAATACCTTGGCCCCGTATCCACAACGTGTCTCAGAGTAGGAAACTGCTGAGAATAGAAACCTAATCCTACTCTTATGGGTCAAAATAAAAGCTATAGGTGAAGCCTCTTTAGTCATAATACTTACAGTATGTGGACACCTGCTTGTTGAACATCTCATTCCAAAATCCTGGACATAAACATGGAGTTGGTC
Source organism: Oncorhynchus keta (assembly GCF_023373465.1). Taxonomy (NCBI): domain Eukaryota; kingdom Metazoa; phylum Chordata; class Actinopteri; order Salmoniformes; family Salmonidae; genus Oncorhynchus; species Oncorhynchus keta. The sequence continues at coordinate 14,505,437 of NC_068455.1, read as the reverse complement.
CCAACGTTGCAGCTATATCACCCTCCACTCTTCTGGGAAGGCTTTCCACTAGATGTTGCAACATTGCTGCAGGGACTTGCTTCCATTTAGCCACGAGCATTAGTGAGGTCGGCCACTGATGTTGAGCGATTAGACCTGGCTCACAGTTATAATATAATAATATAATAATAATATATGCCATTTAGCAGACGCTTTTATCCAAAGCGACTTACAGTCATGTGTGCATACATTCTACGTATGGGTGGTCCCGGGGATCGAACCCACTACCCTGGCGTTACAAGCGCCATGCTCTACCAACTGAGCTACAGAAGGACCAGGGTTGGGGAGCTCATGGCATACAGAGTTGGCATTCCAATTCATCCCAAAGGTGTTCGATGGAGTTGAGGTCAGGGTTATGAGCAAGCCAGTCAAGGTCTTCCACACTGATCTTGACAAACCATTTCTGTATGGAGCTTGCTTTGTGCATGGGGGTATTGTCATGCTGAAACAGGAAAGGGCCATCCCCAAACTGTTGTCACAAAGTTGGAAGCACAGAATCATCTAGAATGTCATTGTATGTTGTAGCATTAAGATTTTCCTTCACCCAAAACATGAAAAACAGCCCTAGTCCATTATTCCTCCTCTACCAAACTTTATAGTTGGCACAATGCATTCTGGCAGGTAGCGTTCTCCTGACATTCACCAAACCCAGATTCGTCTGCCGGACTGCTGCCAGATGGTGAAGTGTGATTCATCACTCCAGAGAACATGTTTCCACTGCTCCAGAGTCCAATGGCGGCGAGCTTTACACCACTCCAGTCGATGCTTGGCATTGTGCATGGTGATCTTAGGCTTGTGTTAGGCTACTCGGCCATAGAAACCCAGTTCATGAAGCTCCCGATGAACAATTCTTGTGCTGACGTTGCTCCCAGGGGCAGTTTGGAATTCGGTAGTGAGTGTTGCAACACCGGACAGACAATTTTTACTTGCTTCAGCACTCAACGGTCCCGTTCTGTGAGCTTGTGTGGTCCACTACTTCGCGGGTGAGCCATTGTTGCTCCTAGACGTTTCCACTTCACAATAACAGCACTTACAGTTGACCAGGGCAGCTCTACCAGGGCAGAAACTTGATGAACTGACTTGTTGGAAAGGTTGCATCCTATGACGGTGCCACGTTGAAAGTCACTAAGCTCTTCAGTAAGGCCATTCTACCTGGAATTTCTTAAATCAAAATATATATGGGCAGCATGATGTGACTATAGGCTCTTGATGATTTGAGAAAGTCGCTGTTCTCTCATCAAGTGATCATATTTTCACCCATCAGACTATTCTCAATTTAATCTTGTCTTTACTAATATGTCAAATTAGTTTAGATTCAGAATGCTCCATTATCAAATGGGCAGGAACAGGGGCAGAGGAAAAATGGAGTCCACTTTCCTACGGTTCGTTTTTCAATAATGCAGGTAGGCTACTGTTTCACTCCCTGCATCAACCACTGTTCGAAGTGCATGCAGCCTCTTGCTGTGGGACTTGTGATATTTCGCCCCAAACTCTGTATGCCATGAGCTCTCCAACCCTGTTCATGCAGCTAACCAGTGCTCTGTATGCCATGAGCTCTCCAACCCTGTTCATGCAGCTAACCAGTGCTCTGTATGTCATGGGCTCTCCAACCCTGTTCATGCAGCTAACCAGTGCTCTGTATGCCATGAGCATGCAGCTAACCCAACCCTGTTCATGCAGCTAACCAGTGCTCTGTATGTCATGGGCTCTCCAACCCTGTTCATGCAGCTAACCAGTGCTCTGTATGCCATGAGCTCTCCAACACTGTTCATGCAGCTAACCAGTGCTCTGTATGCCATGAGCTCTCCAACCCTGTTCATGCAGCTAACCAGTGCTCTGTATGCCATGAGCTCTCCAACCCTGTTCATGCAGCTAACCAGTGCTCTGTATGTCATGGGCTCTCCAACCCTGTTCATGCAGCTAACCAGTGCTCTGTATGCCATGAGCTCTCCAACACTGTTCATGCAGCTAACCAGTGCTCTGTATGTCATGGGCTCTCCAACCCTGTTCATGCAGCTAACCAGTGCTCTGTATGCCATGAGCTCTCCAACACTGTTCATGCAGCTAACCAGTGCTCTGTATGCCATGAGCTCTCCAACCCTGTTCATGCAGCTAACCAGTGCTCTGTATGTCATGGGCTCTCCAACCCTGTTCATGCAGCTAACCAGTGCTCTGTATGTCATGGGCTCTCCAACCCTGTTCATGCAGCTAACCAGTGCTCTGTATGTCATGGGCTCTCCAACCCTGTTCATGCAGCTAACCAGTGCTCTGTATGCCATGGGCTCTCCAACCCTGTTCATGCAGCTAACCAGTGCTCTGTATGTCATGGGCTCTCCAACCCTGTTCATGCAGCTAACCAGTGCTCTGTATGCCATGAGCTCTCCAACCCTGTTCATGCAGCTAACCAGTGCTCTGTATGTCATGGGCTCTCCAACCCTGTTCATGCAGCTAACCAGTGCTCTGTATGTCATGGGCTCTCCAACCCTGTTCATGCAGCTAACCAGTGCTCTGTATGTCATGGGCTCTCCAACCCTGTTCATGCAGCTAACCAGTGCTCTGTATGTCATGGGCTCTCCAACCCTGTTCATGCAGCTAACCAGTGCTCTGTATGTCATGGGCTCTCCAACCCTGTTCATGCAGCTAACCAGTGCTCTGTATGTCATGGGCTCTCCAACCCTGTTCATGCAGCTAACCAGTGCTTAATTTGGGAAACCAAGTGAAATCTGTTTGGGAACATCAATAGTAACATGTTTTCACAACAAAACATATTTCATTAAACTGTTTGACAGCCCTTCTTTCTGTATGCTGAAGAAAGGAATGAAGGAGAGAGGAAGAGATGGAAATGCACGAAGAATAGATACAGTGCCTTGCGAAAGTATTCGGCCCCCTTGAACTTTGCGACCTTTTGCCACATTTCAGGCTTCAAACATAAAGATATAAAACTGTATTTTTTTGTGAAGAATCAACAACGGAATCAACAGTGGAACGACATTTATTGGATATTTCAAACTTTTTTAACAAATCAAAAACTGAAAAATTGGGCGTGCAAAATTATTCAGCCCCCTTAAGTTAATAATTTGTAGCGCCACCTTTTGCTGCGATTACAGCTGTAAGTCGCTTGGGGTATGTCTCTATCAGTTTTGCACATCGAGAGACTGAGAATTTTTTCCCATTCCTCCTTGCAAAACAGCTCGAGCTCAGTGAGGTTGGATGGAGAGCATTTGTGAACAGCAGTTTTCAGTTCTTTCCACAGATTCTCGATTGGATTCAGGTCTGGACTTTGACTTGGCCATTCTAACACCTGGATATGTTTATTTTTGAACCATTCCATTGTAGATTTTGCTTTAGGTTTTGGATCATTGTCTTGTTGGAAGACAAATCTCCGTCCCAGTCTCAGGTCTTTTGCAGACTCCATCAGGTTTTCTTCCAGAATGGTCCTGTATTTGGCTCCATCCATCTTCCCATCAATTTGAATCATCTTCCCTGTCCCTGCTGAAGAAAAGCAGGCCCATACCATGATGCTGCCACCACCATGTTTGACAGTGGGGATGGTGTGTTCAGGGTGATGAGCTGTGTTGCTTTTACGCCAAACATAACGTTTTGCATTGTTGCCAAAAAGTTCAATTTTGGTTTCATCTGACCAGTGCACCTTCTTCCACATGTTTGGTGTGTCTCCCAGGTGGCTTGTGGCAAACTTTAAACAACACTTTTTATGGATATCTTTAAGAAATTGCTTTCTTCTTGCCACTCTTCCATAAAGGCCAGATTTGTGCAATATACGACTGATTGTTGTCCTATGGACAGAGTCTCCCACCTCAGCTGTAGATCTCTGCAGTTCATCCAGAGTGATCATGGGCCTCTTGGCTGCATCTCTGATCAGTCTTCTCCTTGTATGAGCTGAAAGTTTAGAGGGACGGCCAGGTCTTGGTAGATTTGCAGTGGTCTGATACTCCTTCCATTTCAATATTATCGCTTGCACAGTGCTCCTTGGGATGTTTAAAGCTTGGGAAATCTTTTTGTATCCAAATCCGGCTTTAAACTTCTTCACAAAAGTATCTCGGACCTGCCTGGTGTGTTCCTTGTTCTTCATGATGCTCTCTGCGCTTTTAACGGACCTCTGAGACTATCACAGTGCAGGTGCATTTATACGGAGACTTGATTACACACAGGTGAATTATATTTATCATCATTAGTCATTTTGGTCAACATTGGATCATTCAGAGATCCTCACTGAACCTCTGGAGAGAGTTTGCTGCACTGAAAGTAAAGGAGCTGAATAATTTTGCACGCCCAATTTTTCAGTTTTTGATTTGTTAAAAATTTTTGAAATATCCAATAAATGTCGTTCCACTTCATGATTGTGTCCCACTTGTTGTTGATTCTTCACAAAAAATACAGTTTTATATCTTTATGTTTGAAGCCTGAAATGTGGCAAAAGGTCGCAAAGTTCAAGGGGGCCAAATACTTTCGCAAGGCACTGTATTCTGCAGCTAAAGGTAATGTGTCAGCCTATTAATTATAGAAATATGCCTTTTTACTAGGCTATACAAAATCAAATACAAAATCTATGTAATTGTAGGTGAACCAACAGCATAGCATAGGCCTATGCGTTCTCCCCCAGACTCATGAATAGAAAGTTTGGAGCGTAGCAGAAGGTAACCAGCCCATCCAGTATGCATAATAATACAGTCCACACTCAAAGGTGATTACTAGAATTGGTTTAATTCTGGAGTATAGGTTAGACCAATTATGTACTAAAGACATCTTAAAATCAGTTTTAAAAAATAAAGTCTGTAATAAATCGTAAAAATCCAAATGACTTCACAAGATGCCATCCCTGCCAAAATAAATCAATCTGGTATTATATAATGGCACAATCATTATTTTATTTCAGAGTTTTTGTGGGGCTTGGGCTCATATATAGGCCCTAATATGCATATGGGAGTTTTGAATGAATCATCACCGTAGAAAGCGCTGTCATTATCATTGTGTTAGGCTTTGCAACAACATCCACAAGGACCATGTATTTCACTTAGTTTCAACTTGTTGTTGAACTTCTTTCTTGAAATTGATCATCACAGTGATGTGAGTTTTAAAAGAACAATACTGTTTTGATGATAAGTGTTTGATGTGATTTTCGAATACGTTTGCATTGATGTCAGAGTGGTTAAAGGGACAATAGAGCCCTAAGTACCAGGCCATTAGCTATCTGATGGTCGTTAGCGAGTGGGTACTACCAACGCATGTCCAGAATGCATAAGAGGATATTACCGTGACTCAATGGTCACGTGGAATTTGACTGCGGTCATGACTCATGACTGCCAGTGTTGCTGTGTCAACAGTCCTATGTACCTGTATGACAGAGTGGTTGTATGACAGAGTGGTTGTATGACAGAGTGGCTGTATGCCAGAGTGGTTGAAGGATGCCATCCCTGCCAGGGCCTCCAGTCTCCTGATACCCGTGGTGCCTACTGCCAGTGGTGCCTACTGCCTCGGACTACATTTACATTTACATTTAAGTCATTTAGCAGACGCTCTTATCCAGAGCGACTAAAACACATTACCAACTAAACTCAGCAAGAAAAGAAACGTCCCTTTTTCAGGACCCTGTCTTTCAAAGATAAATCGTAAACATCCAAATAACTTCACAGATCTTCATTGTAAAGGGTTTAACTTCTTTGGGGTAGGGGGCAGTATTTTCACGTCCAGATGAAAAGCGTTCCCAGAGTAAACTGCCTGCTACTCAGGCCCAGATGCTAGGAGTAGTATTTGTAGCTTTGGATAGAAAACACTGACGTTTCTAAAACTGTTTGAATGATGTCTGTGAGTATAACATAACTCACATGGCAGACAAAAACCTGAGAAAAAATCCAACCAGGAAGTGGGAAATCTGAGGTTTGTAGGTTTTCAAGTCTTAGCCTATCCAATATACATTGTCTGTGGGGTCATATTGCACTTCCTAAGGCTTCCACTAGATGTCAACAGTATTTAGAACCTTGTTTCAGGCTTCTACTGTGAAGTGGGAGAGAATGAGAACTGATTGAGTCATAGGTCTGCCAGAAGGCCATGTGCTCAGTCAGGCGCACGCCCCTGAGAGTTAGTTCCGTTCCCTTTCATTTCTAAAGACAAAGGAATTCTCCGATTGAAACATTATTGAAGATTTATGATAAAACATCCTAAAGATTGATTATATACATCGTTTGACATGTTTCTACGAACTGTAATATAACTTTTTTGACTTTGTCTGGACCTTGTGGCTGCACATTTGGATTACTGCACTAAATCCTTGAACAAAACTAACATTTATTGTGGAACTGGGATTCCTGAGAGTGTATTCTGATGAAGATCATCAAAGGTAAGTGAATATTTATAATGCTATTTCTGACTTTTGTTGACTCCATAACATCTGTATTGCTTGTTTTGGTCTCTGTACTCAGATTATTCCATGGTGTGCTTTTTCCGTAAAGCATTTTTGAAATCTGACACAGCTGTTGCATTAAGGAGAAGTATATCTTTAATTCCATGCATAACAGTTGTATTTTCATCAATATTTATGATGAGCATTTCTGTAAATTGACATGGCTCTCTGCACTTTCACCGGAAGTTTTGGAGGCAAAACAACAACGCGCCAATGTTAACAGAGATTTTTGGATATAAATATGAACTTTATCGAACAAAACATACATGTATTGTGTAACATGAAGTCCTATGAGTGCCATCTGATGAAGATCATCAAAGGTTAGTGATTCATCTCTATTTCTGCTTTTTGTGACTCCTCTCTTTGGCTGGAAATCTTTGGCTGGCCTGTGTTTTTTTTGTGACTAGGTACTGACCTAACATAATCGCATGGTATGCTTTTGTCGTAAAGCCTTTTTGAAATCGGACATTGTGGTGGGATTAACAAAAAGTTTATCTTTAAAATGGTGTATAATACATGTATGTTTGAGGAATTTTAATTGTGAGAATTTCTGTTTGAATTTTGCTCCCTGCACTTTCACTGGATGTTGGTCAGGTGAGACGTTAGCATCCCACGTACCCTAGAGAGGTTAAACGCTGTTTCCCATGCTTGAACATGTACAGTACCTGTGGAATGGTCATTAAGACACTAACAGCTTACAGACGGTAGGCAATTAAGGTCACAGTTATGAAAACCTAGGACACTAAACAGGCCTTTCTACTGACTCTGAACAACACCAAAAGAATGATTCCCAGGGTCTCTGCTCATCTGTGTGAATGTGCCTCAGGCATGCTGCAAGGAGGCATGAAGACTGCAGATATGGCCAGGGCAATAAATTACTGTCAGACACCTAAGACAGCACTACAGGGAGACAGGATGGACAGCTGATCGTCTTCACAGTGGCAGACCACGTGTAACAACACCTGCACAGGATCTGTACATACAAACATCACACCTGCGGGACAGGTACAGGATGACAACAACAACTTTTTGTCTTTTTTTGGAACGTTTGGTTTTTTGGTTACACCAGGAACACACAATCCCTCCATCAGTGCTCAGACTGTCTGCAATAGGCTGAGAGAGGCAGGACTGAGGGCTCGTAGGCCTGTTGTAAGGCAGGTCCTCACCAGACATCACTGGCAACAACGTTGCCTATGGGCACAAACCCACCATCGCTGGACCAGACAGGACTGGCAAAAAGTGCTCTTCACTGACGAGTCCTGGTTTTGTCTCACCAAGGGTGATGGTCAGATTTGCGTTTATCGTTGAAGGAATGAGCATTACACCGACGCCTGTACACTGGAGCGGGAGAGATTTGGAGGTGGAGGGTCTGTCATGGTCTGGGACGGTGTGTCACAGCATCATCGGACTCAGCTTGTTGTCTTTGCAGGCAATCTCAACGCTGTGAGTTACAGGGAAGACATCCTCCTCCCTCATGTGGTACCCTTCCTGCAGGCTCATCCTGACATGACCCTCTAGTATGACAATGCCACCAGCCATACTGCTCGTTCTGTGCGTGATTTCCTGCAAGACAGGAATGTCAGTGTTCTGCCATAGCCAGCGAAGTACCCGGATCTCAATCCCATTGAGCACGTCTGGGACCTGTTGGATCGGAGGGTGAGGGCTAGGGCCATTCCCCCCAGAAATGTCAGGGAACTTTTAGGTGCCTTGGATGGAATGGAGTAACATCTCAGAGCAAGAACTGGCAAATCTGGTGCACCATGACATCACTCTGGTTGGTCCATGGAGAGTTCGACTGGCTGATTGTCATTAGGGAATTGAATACTACCAGTGCAAGTCCAGAGTGCATAAGAGGACATTACCGTGACTGAATGGGCACGTGGAATTTTACTGCGGTCATTACATGACTGTCAGTGTGGCAGTGTCATTGCAACAGCTCTGTGTACCTGTATGACAGAGTGGTTGTATGACAGAGTGGTTCTTTGACAAAGTGGTTGAAGGATGATAGGGCCTCCAGACACCTGATACTAGTGGTGCCTACTGCCTATGTGTGTCTGGCCTGGCATCCCTTATTTATACAGTCTCTGGTCTGACCTGGGTATTTACACTACAGAAAGCAAGGGCATGTGAAGCACACAGACCATGTGGGTTACTCAAATCAAATATACATAGTTAGCAGATGTTATTGTGAGTCTAGCGAAATGTTTATGCTTCTAGATCTGACAGTGCAGCAGTATCTAACAGGTAATATCTAATTCCATAACAAAACCTAATACACACAATCTTGTAAAGGAATGGGATGAGAATATATAAGTATAAAATATATGGATGAGCAGTGACAGAGCGGCTAAGATGCAATAGATAGTAAAGAATAGATAGTGATGGATACAGTATACAGTATATACATATGAGATGAGTAATGTGAGATATGTAAACATTCTTCAAGTGACATTATTAAAGTGACTTGTGTTCCATTTATTTAAGTGGCCAATGATATCAAGTCTGTAGGTAGGCAGCCGCCTGCTAGTGGTGGCTGTTTAACAATCTGATAGCCTTGAGATAGAAGCTGTTTTTCAACCTCTCTGTCCCAGCTTTGATGCACCTGTACTGACCTCGCCTTCTGGATGGAAGTGGGGTAAACAGGCAGTGGCTCGGTTGGTTGTTGTCCTTGATGATCTTTTTGGCCTTCCTGTAACATCGGGTGTTGTAGGTGTCCTGGAGGGCAGGGAGTTTACCCTTGGTGATGCGTTGTGAAGACCGCACCACCCTTTGGAGAGCCCTGTGGTTTTGGGTGGTGCAGTTGCCATACCAGGTGGTGATACAGCCCGACAAGATGCTCTCAATTGTGCACCTGTAAAGGTTAGTGAGGGTTTTCGGTGACAAGCCACATTTTTTCAGCCTCCTGAGGTTGAAGAAGCGCTGTTGCGCCTTCTTCACCACACTGTCTCTGTGTGTGGACCATTTCAGTTTGTCGGTGATATGAATACAGAGGAACTTAAAACATTCCACCTTTTCCACTGCTGTCCCATCAATGTGGATAGGGGGGTGCTCCCTTCGCTGTTTCCTGAAGTCCACGATCATCTCTTTTGTTTTGCTGACATTGAGTGACAGGTTATTTTCCTGACACCACATTCTGAGGGCCCTGACCTCCTCCATGTAGGCCATCTCGTCGTTGTTGGTAATCAAGCCTACCACTGTAGTGTCGTCTGCAAACTTGGTGATTTGAGTTGGAGGCATGCATGGCCACGCAGTCTTGGGAGTACAGGAGAGTGCTGAGAACACACCATTGTGGGGCTCCAGTGTTGTGGATCAGTGGAGTGGAGATGTTTCCTACCTTCACCACCTGGGGGCGGCCCATCAGGAAGTCCAGGACCCAGGTGCACAGGGCCGGGTCGAGACCCAGGGTCTCAAGCTTAATGAGGAGTTTGGAGGGTACTATGGTGTTGAATGCTGAGCTGTAGTCAACAAACAGCATTCTTACATAGGTATTCCTCTTGTCCAGATGGGATAGGGTAGTGTGATGGCGATTGCGTCGTCTGTGGACCTATTGGGGCGGTAAGCAAATTGGAGTGGGTCTAGGGGGACCGGTAGGGTGGAGGTGATACGATCCTTGACTAGTCTCTCAAAGCACTTCATGATGACAGAAGTGAGTGCTACGGGGCGATAGCCATTTAGTACAGTTACCTTAGCTTTCTTTGGAACAGGAACAATGGTGGCTATCTTGAAGCATGTGGGGACAACAGACTGGGATAGGGATTGATTGAATATGTCTGTAAAAACACCAGCCAGCTGGTCTGCGCATGCTCTGAGGTCGCAGCTAGGGATGCCTTCTGGGCCGGCAGCCTTGTGAGGGTTAACACGTTTAAATGTTTTACTCATGTTGGCCACGAAGAATGAGAGCCCACAATCTTTGGTAGCGGGCCGTGTCGGTGGTACTTTATTGTCCTCAAAGCGTGCAAAGAAGTTTTAAAATTTGTCTGGGAGTGTCATGATCGTCGTCAAGGAAATGACCGGACCAAGGTGCAGCGTGGTAAGCTTACATTCTTTAATTTTAAATGTCGCCAACAAATCAATATACAACAAAACGAACGTGACGCTCTTTAAGGCAACAACCCACAACTGAGAAAAGGAAAAAAGGCTGCCTACGTATGATTCCCAATCAGAGACAACAATAGACAGCTGTCCCTGATTGAGAATCATACCAAAAACAAATCATACCAAAAACAAAGAACCAGAAACATAGACTTTCCCACCCGAGTCACACCCTGACCAAACAAACATAGAGAATAAAAGGATCTCTACGGTCAGGATGTGACCGCAAGACGTCGATGTCCACGAAAGGGCTGGTTTTCTTTTTGTAATCTGTGATTATTTGTAGACCCTGCCACATTTAAGTTGTTGAATTTCGACTCCACTTTCTCTATACTGACGCTTTTCTTGTTTGATTCATTGTTTGATTACTCTCTTTATATGATAACATTGTGTTGAGCCTGATTCCAGGGGCCATATGTAGCTTCTCAGAGTAGGAGTGCTGATCTAGGATCAGGTCCCCCCTCTTTATGCAATCTTATTAATTGTGATCTAAAAGCAAAACTGATCTGAAATCTGTACGCCTACTCTCAGACTCTTGATACAGAACGGAAGGTTCTCCCATTTCCACAGAGAAACTTTGGAGCTCTGTCAAAGTGACCATCAGATTCTTGGTCAACCCCCTGACCAAGGCCCTTCTCCCCTGATTGCTCAGTTTGGCTGGGCGCCCAGCTCCAGTAATAGTCTTTGTGGTTCCAAACTTCTTCCATTTAAGAATGATGAAGGCCACTGTGTTCTTGGGGACCTTCAGGTCAGCAGAAATTGTTTTGTACCCTTCCCTAGATATGTGCCTCAACACAATCCTGTCTTGGAGTTCTATGGAGAAGTCCTTCGACCTCATGGCTTGGTTTCATGCTCTGACCTGCACTGTCAACTTTGGGACTATAGCTATATGCTCACTCTACTTAGTTGTATAAAATGTACAGTACCAATCAAACGTTTGGGCACATCACATCATTCAATGTTTTTTCTTTATTTTACTATTTTCTACATTGTAGAATAGTGAAGATGTCAAAACTATGAAATAACCCAATGGAATCATGTAGTAATCAAAAAAGTATTAAATCAAAATATATTTTATATTTGAGATTCTTCAAAGTAGCCACCCTTTGCCCTGATGACAGCTTTGCACACTCTTGCCATTCTCTCAACCAGCTTAACCTGAGGAATGCTTTTTCAACAGTCTTGAAGGAGTTCCCACATATGCTGAGCACTTGCTGGTTGCTTTTCCCTCACTCTGCGGTCCAACTCATCCCAAACAATCTGAATTGGGTTGAGGTTGGCTGATTGTGGAGGCCAGGTCATCTGATGCAGCACTCCATCACTATCATTGGTCAAATAGCCCTTACACAGCCTGGAGGTGTGTTTTGGGTCATTGTCCTGTTGAAAAACAAATTATTGTCCCGCTAAGCACAAACCAGATGGGATGGTATGTCGCTGCAGAATGTTGTAGTAGCCATGCTGGTTAGGTGTGCCTTGAATTGTAAATAAATCCCTGACATGGCCACCAGCAAAGCACCCCCATACCATCACACCTCCTCCTCCATGCTTCACGGTGGGAACCACACATTCGGAGATCATTCGTTCACCTACTCTGCACCTCACAAAGACAAAGCGGTTGGAACCAAAAATCTTACTTTTGGACTGATGAGACCAAAGGATAGATTTCCACCATTTTAATGTCAATTGCTCATGTTTCTTGGCCCAACCAAGTCTCTTCTTCTTATTGGTGTCCTTTAGTAGTGGTTTCTTTGCAGCAATTTGACCATGAAGGACTGATTCACAGTCTCCTCTGAACAGTTCATGTTGAGATGTGTCTGTTACTTGATCTCTGTGAAGCATTTATTTGGGTTGCAATCTGAGGTGCAGTTAACTCTAACGAACTTATCCTGTGCAGCAGAGGTTACTCTGGGTCTTCCTTTCCTGTGGCGGTCCTCATGAGAGCCAGTTTCATCACAGCGCTTGATGGTTTTTGTGACTGCACTTGAAGAAATGTTCAAAGCTCTTGAAATGTTCCAGATTGACTGATCTTCTTGCCATAAATAATATGGACTTGGCATTTTACCAAATAGGGCTATCTTCTGTATACCACCCCTACCTTGTCACAACACAACTGATTGGCTCAAACGCATTAAGAAGGAAATCAATTCCACAAATGTACTTTTAACAAGGCACACCTGTTAATTGAAATGCATTTCAGGTGACTACCTCATGAAGCTGGTTGAGAGAATGCCAAGAGTGTGCAAAGCTGTCATCAAGGCAAAGGGTGTGAAGAATCTCAAATATAAAATATATTTGGATTTGTTTAACACTTTTTTTGGTTACTACATGATTCCATATGTGTTATTTCATAATATTGATGTCTTCACTATTATTCAACAATGCATACAATTGTCAAAATAAAGAAAAACCCTTGACTGAGTAGGTGTCCAAACTTTTGACTGGTACTGTATGTAAACTTTGTGTAAACTCTGTATTCTCTCTCTAAATGTCGTCTATCACTAGCAGCACCATATCACCAATAAACATTTTTAGTCTGTGTAAATGTATTTGGTGAATAAAGGTTATTCTGAACTTTATGATCCTTCGTTTTACTGCTTCTCCTGGTTCTAGAATTGAAAACTGACATAGTTTGAAATGCAAACTGATGTTGATTGAGGACCGGTAGCCAACAACACTAGAAATGAATGGTCAGAGTCCTCTACCCACCTACAGTTGAATCATTAGCAGTCGGTGTACTTTCCACAATAGGCCTATTGTCTGTACTTAAAACAGTCCTTGTAATACTCTGTGCACCATCACCACAAGGACACAAGGTAGGTTTTAGAGAGCCAGAGAACCTCTGTTACTCCTGTCTCGTTTTATAACGCCACACTGCCTAACTCACTTTTCTCTCCTTTATCCCTCTCAGACCTGTATTTCTCGTCCATGGGATAAAAGGAGAGGGATGGTCATAATGGTGTAATTGAACAGGAGACCTCTCACACACCAAACCAACCATTAGACCAAGATAAAATCCTTCAGGTCTCAAAGTGACATTTGGGCATAAAACTCTCAGGCACGACTACCTCATCACGAAGGCGTGGCGATTCCAAATAACCCCTACTACAATGGCAACCACAGCCCCTACGCCGGTGCCTCTGACTGTCCTGTGTCGCTGGTACCTGTACGCCATCCACGGCTACTTCTGTGAGGTCATGTTCACCGCCGCCTGGGAGTTTGTGGTCAACCGCGACTGGAAGTTCCCTGGTGTTACCAGTGTGTGGGCTCTGTTCATCTACGGGACCTGCATCCTCATTGTGGAGCACATGTACCTGGCCCTCCGAGCTCTCCAATGCCCCCTGCTGCTGCGATGCCTCATCTATACCCTATGGACGTACATCTGGGAGTTCAGTACAGGGCTGTTGTTGACCCAGTTCGGGGCATGTCCCTGGGATTATTCCCATTTTCAGTATAACTTCATGGGGTTGATCACGGCAGAGTACGCCCTGCCATGGTTCTGTGCGTCGTTCATGACGGAGCAACTGGTTATACGCAACACACTGCGGCTAAGGATGGACACAGACGGAACAGAGGACGTCAAGTCTGATGCAGGCGGGGGAGAAGATGGGGGAGGAGGGGGGAGGAGACAACGGGTTGAACAAGGAGGTACAGAGGTCAATGGTTTCCTGAAAGTAGACTGAGGACTGAGCAAAGAACACTGAGGTCCAGTTTTAAAGACACTGATAAACCTAATAGTGGACTAAAAAGCCTTCTCAAGGGATAATCTCTATTGAAAGTGCTTTTTAGTCCAGGACTAGGCTTAATCTGGGTCCAGAAAACGGTCCCTGAATCGTAACTCTTCCTTCTGGGAAATGTACATTGAATTTTTATTGAACAACATTCAAAGTACTGTAGTTATGTAGCTTCAGGTTGCAATCTGAAGTAAGTTCTGTATTGACTATCAAATTTGACTGGGTCCTAAAGCAATGCAATAGCTTCAATTCATTGTCATGTGGAGAATTTTTTTCTAAAGTTAGTGATAGAGTTCTGTTTGCACTGCAGTCTGTTTCAAAAGGCAATTGATTTAGGGTAGTCTACAACTCAGTTAGGTGTACTCCTATAATGTACTGTATGTATTGCACATGCCCTAGCATGCTATATGAATGATCTCTCAGGTACCCACATTAACTGTGGGCTGTATCTACTGTTCTTCCAAATGAAAGAAATCAGGATTTCTATGTTCAGAACCTTGGTAATGTCTAGAGTTACCCTCCTGTGGATTTGCACTCTAACCCCACTTGTCATTGTATTTAACCTTTATTTAACTAGGCAAGTCAGTTAAGAACAAATTCTTATTTACAATGACTGCCTAGGAACAGTGGGTTAACTGCCTTGTTCAGGGACAGAATTACATATTTTCACCTTGTCAGCCCAGGGATTTGATCTAAGCAACCTTTCAGTTACTGGTCCAACACTATAACCACGAGGCTACCTGCTGAACTTGGTTCAGTTTATCAACCAGCTAATTATTAGATTATCAGGTGCGGTAGACTAGGGTTGGGGTGAAAACCTACAGGAGAGTAGTGCTCTAGGAATTGATAAGATACTGCACCTGAACGCTTGATCTGAAGTGTCATATGAATACTGTATTACCACAAATCTTTCCCAACATCCAAATCCTGTAGTTGGTGCGAGATTTGGTTCTGGGTTCCTTCAGAGATTATATTGGCACCAACAACAACCATAGGATTTGACAAGACAGCACAAACAGATGTGGGACCTTAGAGATAGAATTACATTCTGTTTGTGGGACAACCAGGATACCTCACGCGGATTCAAAAGCAGTAGATCAACAATGCAAAGTGATGATGATTATAGTATTTTTTTTTTTTCAATCGCTTTGGTGCTATTTCCACAAGTATGTGGGGAATTTTCAAAACTCTTCGTACAAAACTCCAACTGTACTGCACTTTTTGTGCATTCATTTTGTTTGAAGACATCTTTCACCACACAACCATTAATCCAAAGATCCCAGTTTACTGTGAAATACCATGAGAACATTGACTTAATCACCAAAACACAACAATGATATCTTCTCAATTTAGTTATTTTAATAACCAGTTAATCAATAGTAAAAAAATGCTGAAAATACATGTTTAAAAATTGCCCTTTGAATGTAACATGCTACTGTACTATAAATTACAGTACATTACACTGTTTTCACATTACACTTGCACTACCCATTCAAATGTACTGAACCTCAAATGTCCATCATTTCTATACCATGTGTGATCAAAGGTGTGCAAATGGAAGACATCTTTCATCTTTCACAGTCATTGATGCAGAAATGTAATGTATTGTTCAAATATCATTACAACATACTGTAGGTGTTTTGTAACCAATTGAAAGGAATGTAAAACATTTTTTTTTATGTTTAACAGGCATTAGTTTGCATCAAAGGTTGTCTTGAGAATTTGGCCATTGGCTCATATCGACATGGCAGTAAATGTCCTCATTGTTCATGCTCGGGGAGAAAAACATTTTGGCATGGTGAATCCAAGCCTTAGTTCTGGACTTGATGTCACTGCATGCCTCATCCATGGCCTGAATGAGGGTGGTCAGTTCATGGGGATTGCAATCATACATCTTCTACCTGTATTGTAATCATGTATTGTATTTTACAGTATTGAATTGTAATTATATGTATTATAGTGGTCCTGTACGTGGCTCAGTTCATAAGAGCACGGCACAAGCAACACCAGAGTTGTGGGTTCAATTCCAATTGGGGTCACAGTTGAAAATCTTCAGACTCACTGTTGTCACTTTGGATAAAAACGCATGCTATGTAAATGGAATATATTACAGTTACAATGCAATTTTATTTAAGCGGTGTGACCCCCCCCATCAAAAAGACCCCAGCAACTTCATTCTGGACACATATTTACTGTATAGGGGATGTAGTTATCACATCTCTGATCTTGTTAATATCAGATTTTTTTAAAACTTACTGTGAAGTCAAATCCTAGTCATCATTATTGTGCGTTATAGTGTACGGTATATCAAACTTTATGTGTTTCTAGTTTACAGACATACATTTTCATTATGTACAAAATCTGTGGTAGACAAAACACTTTCAAATCTATAGGTTTAACAAACTGTTCAGTGACGAGCAATTAAGAGCAGTCGGATTAAGTAATAGTATAATGTATTTGATCAAATAATATAATAATATAATAATATAATAATAATATAATATAATATATGCCATTTAGCAGACGCTTTTATCCAAAGCGACTTACAGTCATGTGTGCATACATTCTACGTATGGGTGGTCCCGGGAATCGAACCCACTACCCTGGCGTTACAAGCGCCATGCTCTACCAACTGAGCTACAGAAGGACCACAAATCAAGTCATATGAGCATTGCATTGTGAAACGAAATTAACCGTATATGAGCATGTCTTGCAATGCGTAAATATGTAGTTCTAGATGAAACACAGATTGTTTGGTGAAAAAGTGATTGTATCATTCTGTGTGTTGTACTTAGGCAATTCAAAATGAGCTTATAGTTTTGAAACAACTTGCCTTTTTGATGATCTGTTTTGAGTTTTGTTGAACAGTTGTGAAAATGTACCACATATTTGTGAAAATTGCACCAAAGGTATTTATTTATTTTTATTTAAAAATGTATTCAAACATGTAGGCCCTAACTGGTTATTTGAGGCTAATGTACAACTACCGGTATATGTCAGTAGGCCTAGAACCTTGGGTGCTGCTAATGTCTTTATTCAAGAAATCCATTTTGCTTTGATGATACAATTATAGTAATGAGAATTTACAAGCCACACAAATTAAATATGCAAATGGAAAGTGTGTGTGTGTCTGCATGTTTAGTGATGGTGGGGGAGAGGCTGATCTCTCACCACATAAACCTAAGACTTAGTGTAACAAAGTTATTGTCAGGTGTACTTATTTCCAAACTTTAGTTTTCTTGGTTCGACAAAAAAAACGAATATTATGAAATACTGCACTGTATTATATCACACAGTTTAACAATGTATTGTGTATAGTTTGTGGAATAAATGTATTTATTTGACCATAAAATCTATTGCTCTTTGGTTTTAGGCTGGGCATCTGTAAAGCACTCAATGACAACTGATGATTTCAAAATAACTTTATAAAATACATTTGTGAGTTGGGTAAATAACCACTTCGCTTCACTACAGTCTCAGATCAAATCAAATGTATTTGTCACATACACATGGTTAGCAGATGTTAATGTGAGTGTAGCGAAATGCTTGTGTTCCGACAATGCAGTAATACGAGTAATCTAACCTAACAATTCCAAAACTACTACCTTATACACACAAGTGTGAAGGGATAAAGTATATGTACATCAAGATATATGAATGAGTGATGGTACAGAACGGCATAGGCAAGATGCAGTAGATGGTATAGAGTACAGTATATACATCTGAGATGAGTAATGTAGGGTATGTAAACAAAGTGGCATAGTTGAAAGTGGCTAATGATACATGTATTACATAAAGATGCAGTAGATGATATGGAGTACAGTATATACATATACATATGAGATGAGTAATGTAGGGTATGTAAACATTATATTAAGAAGCATTGTTTAAAGTGGCTAGTGATATATTTTTCCATCATTTTCCATTATTAAAGTGGCTGGAGTTGAGTCAGTGTGTTGGCAGCAGCCACTCAATGTTAGTTGTGGCTGTTTAACAGTCTGATGGCCTTGTGATATGTTTTTCAGTCTCTTGGTCCCCGCTTTGATGCACCTGTACTGACCTCACCTTCTGGATGATAGCAGGGTTAACAGGCAGTGGCTTGGGTGGTTGTTGTCCTTGATGATCTTTATGGCCTTCCTGTGGCATCAGGTGGTGTAGGTGTCCTGGAGGGCAGGTAGTTTGCCCCCGGTGATGCCTTGTGCAGACCTCACTACCATCTGGAGAGCCTTACGGTTGTGGGCGGAGCAGTTGCCGTACCAGACGGTGATACAGCCTGACAGGATGCTCTCGATTGTGCATCTGTAGAAGTTTGTGAGTGCTTTTGGTGACATGTCGAATTTCTTCGGACTCCTGAGGTTGAAGAGGCGCTGCTGCGCCTTCTTCACGACGCTGTCTGTGTGGGTGGACCAATTCCGTTTGTCCGTGATGTGTACGCCGAGGAACTTAAAACTTACTACCCTCTCCACTACTGTCCCGTCTATGTGGATAGGGGGTGCTCCCTCTGCTTTTTCCTGAAGTCCACAATCATCTCCTTTGTTTTGTTGACGTTGAGTGTGAGGTTATTTTCCTGACACCACACTCCGAGGGCCCTCACCTCCTCCCTGTAGGCCGTCTCGTCGTTGTTGGTAATCAAGCCTACCGCTGTAGTGTCGTCTGCAAACTTGATGATTGAGTTGGAGGCGTGCATGGCCACGCAGTCGTGGGTGAACAGGGAGTACAGGAGAGGGCTCAGAACGCACCCTTGTGGGGCCCCAGTGTTGAGGATCAGCGGAGTGGAGATGTTGTTACCTACCCTCATCACCTGGGGGCGGCCCGTCAGGAAGTCTAGTACCCAGTTGCACAGGGCGGGGTCGAGTTTGGAGGGTACTATGGTGTTAAATGCTGAGCTGTCGTCGATGAACAACACTCTCACATAGGTATTCCTCTTGTCCAGATGGGTTAGGGCAGTGTGCAGTGTGGTTGCGATTGCATCGTCTGTGGATCTATCTCCATATAGTAGACCAACCAGTTTAAAATCTATATATAGTAGACAAACCAGGTTATAATCTATAGGTTTACCAAACGTTTAAGTGATTAACCATTAAGCACAGTTGGATTAAGTGAAATGTGTTTTAACAAATGAGAAGAGAATCATATGGAAAGGATTGTGAGCGTTGCATTGTGAAAGACAATTACATTATATGAAAGGTATTTCTAGATGAAACACTGATTCGTTTTGGTGAAAAAGTTATTGTGTGATTTGGTGTGTTGTACTTAGTCAATTGAAAATGTGCTTAAAGTTTTGAAAAAAAATACAGCATTTTGATGATCTGTTTTAAGTTTTGTACTATGAGTTGTGACATTTTACCACATACTTGTGAAAATAGTAAAAAACTATTTAAAAAAAATAAGATAGATGTGAAACAGGATAAATGGGAAAGTCATATTTCCTTGGCTCAAATCATGTGGTCATTTACAAAGTAATCAATGCAGTTATCCTACCTACAGTATATGATGAACTTGACTAATAAGAGCCTTTGTGTAAGATGACGCCGGAGAGGAAGTCTGCTGTTTCATGGGATCTTTTAACCAACCATATTGTTTTGTTCGTTTTTTAGCATTTTTTGTAACTTATTTTGAAATAAATGTTACTGCTACCGTCTCTTATGACCGAAAAGAGCTTCTGGACGAGAGGGATTTACTCGAACAGGCCCTCATCCCCGTCATTCGCAGGAGAAAGAGACGGAAAAGATATTGCGGAAAGAGATCGGGGTGTCGACGAGTGGCTTATCTGCCCTTGCCATCAGTACTACTGGCCAACGTATAATCGCTGGAAAATAAATTGGACGATCTAAAAGAATGTATATCCTACCAACCGGACATTTCGCAGAGTCATAGCAGAACGACGACATGAATAACATATAGCTGGCGTGTTATACACTGCATCGGCAGGATAGAACAGCAGCATGTGGTAAGGCAAGGGGTGTTAGCCTATGTATATTTGTAAACAACAGCTGGTGGACGATATCTAAGGAAGTCTCAAGCTTTTGCTCGCCTGAGGGAGAGTATCTCATGATAAGCTGTAGACGACACTATCTACCTAGAGAGTTTTCATCTGTATTTTTCGTAGCTGTCTACGTACCACCACAGACTGATGCTGGCACTAAGATTGCACTCAATGAGCTGTATACTGCCATAAGCAAAAAGGAAAACGCTCATCCAGAGGCGGCGCTCCTGGTGGACAGGGACTTTAATGCAGGGAACTTAAATCTATCAGCATGTTAAATGTGCAACCAGAGGGGGAAAAAACTCTAGACCACATTTACTCCACACACAGAGATGCGTACAAAGCTCTCCCTCCCCCTCCATTTGGCAAATCGGACCATAATTCTATCCTCCCGATTCCTGCTTACAAGCAATAATTAAAGCAGGATGCACCAGTGACTCGGTTAATAGAAAAGTGGTCAGATGAAGCAGATGCTAAGCTACAGGACTGTTTTGCACAGACTGGAATATGTTCCGGGATTCTCCCGATGGCATTGAGGAGTACACCACATCAGTCACTGACTTCATCAATAAGTGCATTGATGATGTCGTCCCCACAGTGACTGTACGTACATACCCCAACCCAAAGCCATGGATTACAGGCAACATCTACACTGAGCTAAAGGGTAGAGCTTCCGCTTTCAAGGAGTGGGACTCTAACCCGGGAGCTTATAGGAAAACCCTGCTATGCCCTCCGACGAACCATCGAACAGGCAAAGCGTCAATACAGAACTAAGATAGAATTGTACTGTACTTCATTGGCTGCGACGCTCGTCGGATGTGGCAGGGCTTGCAAACTATGACAGACTACAAAGTGAAGCACAGCTGAGAGGTCCCAGTGACATGAGCCTACCAGATGAGGTAAATTACTTCTATGCTCGCTTCGAGGCAAGTAACACTGAAACATGCATGAGAGCACCAGCTGTTCCGGACGACTGTGTGATCACGCTCTCCACAGCCGATGTGAGTAAGACCTTTAAACAGGTCAACATTCACAAGGCCGCAGGGCCAGACGGATTACTAGGACGTGTACTCCGAACATGTACTGACCAACTGGCAAGTGTCTTCAAACCACAATAGTCCCTGTGCCCAAGAACACTAAGGTAACCTGCCTAAATGAATACCGACCCATAGCACTCAAATATGTAGCCATTAAGTGCTTCGAATGGCTGGTCATGGCTCACATCAACACCATTATCCCAGAAATCCTAGACCCACTCCAATTTGCATACAGCCCCAACAGATCCACAGATGACGCAATCACTGTTGCACTCCACAATGCCCTATCCCACATGGACAAAAGGAACACCTATGTGAGAATGCTATTCATTGACTACAGCTCAGCGTTCAACACCCTAGTGCCCTCAAAGCTCATCACTAAGCTAAGGACCCTGGGACTAAACAGCTCCCTCTGCAACTGGATCCTGGACTTCCTGACGGGCCGCCCCCCAGGTGGTAAGGGTATGTAACAACACATCCGCCACGCTGATCCTTAACACGGGGGCCACTCAGGGGTGCATGCTCATTTCCCTCCTGTACTCTCTGTTCTCTCATGACTGAACGGACAGACACGACTCCAACACCATCGTTAAGTTTGCCGATGACACAACAGTGGTAGGCCTGATCACCAACAACGACAAGACAGCATATAGGGAGAAAGTCAGAGACCTGGCCGTGTGGTGCCAGAACAACAACCTCTCCCTTAACGTGATCAAGGAGGATGATTGTGAACTTCAGGAAAAGGAGGACCGAGCACGCCCCCATTCTCATCAACGGGGCTGTAGTGGAGCAGGTTGAGAGCTTCAAGTTCCTTGGTGTCCACATCACCAACAAACTAACATGGTCCAAGCACACCAAGACAGTCGTGAAGAGGGCACAACAATACCTATTCCCCCTCAAGAGACTGAAAAGATTTGGCATGGGTCCTCAGATCCTCAAAAGTTTGAGAGCATGACTGGTTGCATCACTGCCTGGTATGGCAACTGCTCGGCCTCTGACCGCAAGGCACTACAGAGGGTAGTGCGTATGGCCCAGTACATCACTGGGGCCAAGCTTCCTGCCATCCAGGACCTCTATACCAGGCGGTGTCAGAAGAAGGCGGTAAAAATGGTCTAAGACTCCAGCCAACCCAGTCACCCCAGTCATAGACTGTTCTCTCTACAACCACACAGCAAGCAGTACTGGAGCGCCAAGTCTAGGTCCAAGAGGCTTCTAAACAGCTTCTAGCCCCAAGCCTAAGACTACTGAACATCTAATCAAATGGCTACCCAGACTCCTTGCATTGGCCCCCCCATTACTCTGCTGCTACTCTCTGTTATTATCTATGCATGAGTCACTTCACTTTATTCACTCTACCCACATTTTATTTTTGAACCATTCCATTGTAGATTTTGCTTTATGTTTTGGATCAATGTCTTGATGGAAGACAAATCTCAGTCCCAGTCTCAGGTCTTCCAGAATGGTCCTGTATTTGGCTCCATCCATCTTCCCATCAATTTTAACCATCTTCCCTGTCCCTGCTGAAGAAAAGCAGGCCCAAACCATGATGCTGCCACCACCATTTTTGACAGTGGGGATGGTGTGTTCAGGGCGATGAGCTGTGTTGCTTTTACGCCAAACATAACGTTTTGCATTGTTGCCAAAAAGTTCAATTTCGGTTTCATCTGACCAGAGCACCTTCTTCCACATGTTTGGTGTGTCTCCTAGGTGGCTTGTGGCAAACTTTAAATGACACTTTTTATGGATATCTTTAAGAAATGGCTTTCTTCTTGCCACTCTTCCATAAAGGCCAGATTTGTGCAATATATGACTGATTGTTGTCCTATGGACAGTCTCTCACCTCAGCTGTAGATCTCTGCAGTTCATCCAGAGTGATCATGGGCCTCTTGGCTGCATCTCTGATCAGTCTTCTCCTTGTATGAGCTGAAAGTTTAGAGGGACGGCCAGGTCTTGGTTGATTTGCAGTGGTCTGATACTCCTTCCATTTCAATATTATCGCTTGCACAGTGCTCCTTGGGATGTTTAAAGCTTGGGAAATATTTTTGTATCCAAATCCAGCTTTAAACTTCTTCACAACAGTATCTCGGACCTGCCTGGTGTGTTCCTTGTTCTTCATGATGCTCTATGCGCTTTTAACGGACCTCTGAGACTATCACAGTGCAGGTGCATTTATACAGAGACTTGATTACACACAGATGGATTGTATTTATCATCATTAGTCATTTAGGTCAACATTGGATCATTCAGAGATCCTCACTGAACTTCTGGAGAGAGTTTGCTGCAATGAAAGTAAAGGGGCTGAATAATTTTGCACACCCAATTTTTCAGTTTTTGATTTGTTAAAAAAGTTTGAAATATCCAATAAATGTCGTTCCACTTCATGATTGTGTCCCACTTGTTGTTGATTCTTCACAAAAAAATACAGTTTTATATCTTTATGTTTGAAGTCTGAAATGTGGCAAAAGGTCGCAAAGTTCAAGGGGGCCGAATACTTTCGCAAGGCACTGTATTACCTCAATTATCTCAACTAACCGGTGCCTCCACACATTGACTCTGTACCGGTTACCCCTTGTATATAGCCTCGCTATTGTTATTCCACTGCTGCTCTTGAATTATTTGTTACTTTATATCTTACATTTTTTGGTATTTTTCTTTAAACAGCATTGTTGGTTAAGGGCTTGTAAGTAAGTATTTCACTGAAAGGTCTACACCTGTTGTATTCGGTGCATGTGACAATAAAATTGGATTTGATTTGACATTTCTCATTCTCGCCCACTTCAAGCTGCACAGTGTTGCAGTGCATTAACGTTATTCTGCCACACGGTGTCACTCTTTCACTACAAAATAATGAGATCAGCGGGGTTGTTTTGTCAGAGGCCAGTTGCATGTTGGGTTTCGGAACACACAGTTTGGGGGCTTATGGTTTTATTTAGGTCTACAGTGTCGGCCCACTAATTCAATTCCAAAAATAGTTGTAGTTTGGCATCTAAAATGGTTGTAGTTTTAAAAAATCATCCAAAGTAGGCCGAGGCAAAAACTTAAACACTCACAGATACATGAGCTCAAGCAAGAGCTCTATACCAGACCAACCAACCCGACAAACAAGAGCAAATGGCTTAAATATCACCTTAAAACTAGATAGGCTACAATAAGCATTTTTTTTACATTTAAAAAAGTAATAAATAGTACAAAACGTAATATTATGTCACTGACATTTCAGAATGGGTGGTGATCTAGGCCTACGTGGGTGAAGTGCGCGCTCTCTCGAACATGAGATTCTCAAACTGGTGGGTAGCCTAGGCCAAGGGCTCCCAAACGCCACGTCTGTTTCAAAGGGCACAAGCACTGTTCATGACACAAACTGTTCACAACTCTCTTGTTGGTGGAGAGAACATTTTGCAGGTTTAAGGTTTATTCCCTGCAATTCTACACATTTTGTCATGGGGTACAGAGAACAATTTGCAGTTGTAAAACTAATTTTATTGGAATTCTATACATTTTGCCATGTCTTATGTGTATTCGTGTGATATTTGAGTGACTCGAACATTGCTACAAAATCTATTGGCTTAAACACGTAGATAAAAACAAACGTTAGCTGACTTGGGGTCGTTGATCTGGACGTTTCTGACAAGGTATAAAGAGCTCTCTAAGGTCTACAATTTCCACTTGAGCATTCTAATATTACAACTTTACAACTTTATTCTAATATTACAACTTTACAACTTTATTCTAATATTACAACTTTACAACTTTATTACAATATTACAACTTTCAAAATTGAGTTCCTTAAAGAAAAGAGGAACCACAGGTTGGCAACCACTGTCCTAGGCCTAGACATGGCGGTAGTAATGGTACAAATTAAACCGTTTTTTTAGGAAAAATAAGAGATGCCTCGGTCTAAGCATGAACATAAATAATCAATATCGCTAACTAATACAGATGCGAGCTCTCATCTGAGCATGAAAAAAGAGGCAACTAACTCAAATGACACGTGAGATAACAGACAAAGGGGAATGCATCAGCAGTACTCTAAAAGGGATGTTAGGCTTGAGCACAAGCAGAAATATCAGTTACCATACATACCACATGTTCAGATGGGCCTTTAAGACAATTTCCTGTTTCACGTCATCTTCATGGGAATTTACTTTCCTCTGTTTTTAAATTGTCAATGACATTACGGCCTTGAAGGGATTTCTTCATCATCTCCTTACACTGCATCCCTCACCTTTTCTGTGTCTGTGTGTGTTTTGTGTGTGTGTTTGCATGTGTGTTTTTAAAGCCTGGATCTAGGTTTATTACTTATCTAGACAGATCCTATAAGTTGCTGGCCCCTGGGCTCAGGGCTTGGCCCTCAGTTCAGTCACGGCCCTGCCAGTAGAGATATGAGCTCACTTGAATCACAGGTGAGGTGACAGAGGGTGTGTCTGCTCTGCCCCTGAAGACACACACGCACGCACGCACACACACACACACACACACACAAACGTCAGGCCAACACCCTCTTTCACCTGTACCTTAATTTACCAGCTCTCCTCCAACCACAGTCCAGCTCAAATATGGAAAGGGGGTGTTATCCACCTGTATTAATGGAATCCACTTTCCCAGCAGCAACTGTATTTGCCTTCTGTGTTTGAGTTATTCATGGCAAGTTTTCAATTGAACCAAGAATCAAGGAGGAAGCAGCCGCAGCGACACCAGACCTCCTTCCCACATTACATGTGGTTTATAAAGGCATGAAGATAACGAGGGCAGGGCTGGAGGGTAGTATGAGAGCAGGGCTGGAGGGTAGTATGAGAGAAGGGCTGGAGGGTAGTATGAGAGCAGGGCTGGAGGATAGTATGAGAGCAGGGCTGGAGGGTAGTATGAGAGCAGGGCTGGAGGGTAGTATGAGAGCAGGGCTGGAGGGTAGTATGAGAGCAGGGCTGGAGGGTAGTATGAGAGCAGGGCTGGAGGGTAGTATGAGAGCAGGGCTGGAGGGTAGTATGAGAGCAGGGCTGGAGGGTAGTATGAGAGCAGGGCTGGAGGGTAGTATGAGAGCAGGGCTGGAGGGTAGTATGAGAGCAGGGGTTGGAGTGGTATGAGGGCAGGAGTGGGGGTGGTATGAGGGCAGGAGTGGGGTGGTGAGGGGGGGTGGGGGGTATGAGGGCAGGGGGGGGGGTGGTATAAGGGCAGGAGTGGGAGTGGTATGAGGGCAGGGGTGGGGGGTGATATGAGGGCAGGGGTGGGGGTGATATGGAGGGCAGGGGTGGGAGTGGTATGAGGGAGGGTGGGGGTATAAGGGCAGGGGTGGGGGGTATGAGGGCAGGGGTGGGAGTGGTATGAGGGCAGGGGTGGGGGTGATATGAGGGCAGGGGTGGGGGTGGTATGAGGGCAGGGGTGGGGTGGTATGAGGGCAGGGGTGGGGGGTGAGGG
This sequence comes from Oncorhynchus keta, assembly GCF_023373465.1. Lineage (NCBI taxonomy): Eukaryota > Metazoa > Chordata > Actinopteri > Salmoniformes > Salmonidae > Oncorhynchus > Oncorhynchus keta. Next base: position 14,478,722 of record NC_068455.1, on the reverse strand, counting down.
GTATGAGGGCAGGGGTGGGGGTGGTATAAGGGCAGGGTGGGAGTGGTATGAGGGCAGGGTGGGGGTGTATGAGGGCAGGGGGGGGGTGATATGAGGGCAGGGGTGGGAGTGGTATGAGGGCAGGGGTGGGGGTGATATGAGGGCAGGGGTGGGGTGGTATGAGGGCAGGGGTGGGGGTGGTATGAGGGCAGGGTGGGGTGTTATGAGGGCAGGGGTGGGGGTGGTATGAGGGCAGGGGTGGGGGGTGGTATGAGGGCAGGGCAGGGGTGGGAGTGGTATGAGGGCAGGGGTGGGGGTGATATGAGGGCAGGGGTGGGGGGTGGTATGAGGGCAGGGGTGGGAGTGGTATGAGGGCAGGGGTGGGGGTGATATGAGGGCAGGGGTGGGGGGTGATATGAGGGCAGGGGTGGGGGAGTGGTATGAGGGCAGGGGGGGGGGAGTGGTATGAGGGCAGGGGTGGGGGTGATATGAGGGCAGGGGTGGGGGTGATATGAGGGCAGGGGTGGGAGTGGTATGAGGGCAGGGGTGGGAGTGGTATGAGGGCAGGGGTGGGAGTGGTATGAGGGCAGGGGTGGGGGTGATATGAGGGCAGGGGTGGGGGGTATGAGGGCAGGGGTGGGAGTGGTATGAGGGCAGGGGTGGGAGTGGTATGAGGGCAGGGTGGGGGGGTGGGGGTATGAGGGCAGGGGTGGGAGTGGTATGAGGGCAGGGGTGGGAGTGGTATGAGGGCAGGGGTGGGGGTGGTATGAGGGCAGGGGTGGGAGTGGTATGAGGGCAGGGGTGGGAGTGGTATGAGGGCAGGGGTGGGGGTGATATGAGGGGAGGGCAGGGGTGGGAGTGGTATGAGGGCAGGGGTGGGAGTGGTATGAGGGCAGGGGTGGGGGGTGATATGAGGGCAGGGGTGGGGGTATGAGGGCAGGGGTGGGAGGGCAGGGGTGGGAGTGGTATGAGGGCAGGGGTGGGAGTGGTATGAGGGCAGGGGTGGGAGTGGTATGAGGGCAGGGGTGGGGGTGATATGAGGGCAGGGGTGGGAGTGGTATGAGGGCAGGGGTGGGAGTGGTATGAGGGCAGGGGTGGGGGTGGTATAAGGGCAGGAGTGGGAGTGGTATGAGGGCAGGGGTGGGGGTGATATGAGGGCAGGGGTGGGGGGTTGATATGAGGGCAGGGTGGGAGTGGTATGAGGGCAGGGGTGGGGGGTGATATGAGGGCAGGGGTGGGGGGTGATATGAGGGCAGGGGTGGGAGTGGTATGAGGGCAGGGTGGGGGGTGTATGAGGGCAGGGGTGGGGGTGATATGAGGGCAGGGGTGGGGGTATGAGGGAGGGTGGGGTGGGTGCAGGGTGGGGGGTGATATGAGGGCAGGGGTGGGAGTGGTATAAGGGCAGGGGTGGGGGTGGTATGAGAACAGGGGTGGGGGTGATATGAGGGCAGGGGTGGGGGTGGTATGAGGGCAGGGGTGGGGGTGGTATGAGGGCAGGGGTGGGGGTGGTATGAGGGCAGGGGGGGGGTGGTATGAGGGCAGGGGTGGGGGTGATATGAGGGCAGGGGGGGGGTGATATGAGGGCAGGGGTGGGGTGGTATGAGGGCAGGGGTGGGGGGTGATATGAGGGCAGGGGTGGGGGTGATATGAGGGCAGGGGTGGGAGTGGTATGAGGGCAGGGGTGGGGTGGTATGAGGGCAGGGGTGGGGGTGATATGAGGGCAGGGGTGGGGGGGATATGAGGGGGGGTATAAGGGCAGGGTGGGGGTGGTATGAGGGCAGGGGTGGGGGGTGTATAAGGGCAGGGGTGGGGGTGGTATGAGGGCAGGGGTGGGGGTGGTATGAGGGCAGGGTGGGGGTGGTATGAGGGCAGGGGTGGGGGTGGGGCAGGGGTGGGGGTGGTATGAGGGCAGGGGGGGGTGGTATGAGGGCAGGGGTGGGGGTGGTATAGGGGGCAGGGGTGATATGAGGGCAGGGGGGGGGGGTATATGAGGGCAGGGGTGGGGGGGTATAAGGGCAGGGGGTGGGGGTGTATGAGGGCAGGGGTGGGGGTGGTATAAGGGCAGGGGTGGGGGGTGGTATGAGGGCAGGGGTGGGGGTGGTATGAGGGCAGGGGTGGGGGTGGTATGAGGGCAGGGGTGGGGGTGGTATGAGGGCAGGGGTGGGGGTGGTATGAGGGCAGGGGTGGGGGTGGTATGAGGGCAGGGGTGGGGGTGGTATGAGGGCAGGGGTGGGGGTGGTATGAGGGCAGGTGGGGTGGTATGAGGGGGGGTGGTATGAGGGCAGGGGTGGGGTGGTGAGGGCAGGGGTGGGGGTGGTATGAGGGCAGGGGTGGGGGGTATGGAGGGCAGGGGTGGGGGTGGTATGAGGGCAGGGGTGGGGGTGGTATGAGGGCAGGGGTGGGGGTGGTATGAGGGCAGGGGTGGGGGTGGTATGAGGGCAGGGGTGGGGTATGTATGAGGGCAGGGGTGGGGTGGTATGAGGGCAGGGGTGGGGGTGGTATGAGGGCAGGGGGTGGGGGTGGTATAAGGGCAGGGGTGGGAGTGGTATGAGGGCAGGGGTGGGGGGTGATATGAGGGCAGGGGTGGGGGTGATATGAGGGCAGGGGTGGGGGTGGTATGAGGGCAGGGGTGGGGAGTGGTATGAGGGCAGGGGTGGGAGTGGTATGAGGGCAGGGGTGGGAGTGGTATGAGGGCAGGGGTGGGGGTGATATGAGTGCAGGGGTGGGAGTGGTATGAGGGCAGGGGTGGGAGTGGTATGAGGGCAGGGGTGGGGTGGTATAAGGGCAGGGGTGGGGGTGGTATGAGGGCAGGGGTGGGGTGGTATGAGGGCAGGGGGTGGGGGTGATATGAGGGCAGGGGTGGGGTGGTATGAGGGCAGGGGTGGGAGTGGTATGAGGGCAGGGGTGGGGTGATATGAGGGCAGGGGTGGGGTGGTATGAGGGCAGGGGTGGAAATGGAGGAGGGCTCCGGGCAGCCGAGCGGAAATGGAGGAAAACTCGCCTCCCTGCGGACCTGGCATCCTTTCACTCCCTCCTCTCTACATTTTCCTCCTCTGTCTCTGCTGCTAAAGCCACTTTCTACCACTCTAAATTCCAAGCATCTGCCTCTAACCCTAGGAAGCTCTTTGCCACCTTCTCCTCCCTCCTGAATCCTCCCCCCTCCCTCCTCCCTCTCTGCAGATGACTTCGTCAACCATTTTGAAAAGAAGGTCGATGACATCCGATCCTCGTTTGCTAAGTCAAACGACACTGCTGGTTCTGCCCACACTGCCCTACCCTATGCTCTGACCTCTTTCTCCCCTCTCTCTCCAGATGAAATCTCGCGTCTTGGACGGGGCCCAACAACCTGCCCGCTTGACCCTATCCCCTCCTCTCTTCTCCAGACCATTTGAGACCTTCTCCCTTACCTCACCTCGCTCATCAACTCATCCCTGACCGCTGGCTACGTCCCTCCCGTCTTCAAGAGAGCGAGAGTTGCACCCCTTCTGAAAAAACCTACAGATCCCTCCGATGTCAACAACTACAGACCAGTATCCCTTCTCTCTTTTCTCTCCAAAACTCTTGGCGTGCCGTCCTTGGCCAGCTCTACCGCTATCTCTCTCAGAATGACCTTCTTGATCCAAATCAGTCAGGTTTCAAGACTAGTCATTCAACTGAGACTGCTCTTCTCTGTATCACGGAGCGCTCCGCACTGCTAAAGCTAACTCTCTCTCCTCTGCTCTCATCCTTCTAGACCTATCGGCTGCCTTCGGAACCATCAGATCCTCCTCTCCACCCTCTCCGAGTTGGGCATCTCCGGCGCGGCCCACGCTTGATTGCGTCCTACCTGACAGG
>NC_068455.1:14467409-14469909 GCF_023373465.1 Oncorhynchus keta | reverse complement strand
TTCCTGTGCTTGGCCCTCCTATGTTGAACATAATAAACGGCTCTCTATCCACTGGATGTGTACCAAACTCACTAAAAGTGGCAGTAATAAAGCCTCTCTTGAAAAAGCCAAACCTTGACCCAGAAAATATAAAAACTATCGGCCTATATCGAATCTTCCATTCCTCTCAAAGATTTTAGAGAAGGCTGTTACGCAGCAACTCACTGCCTTCCTGAAGACAAACAATGTATACGAAATGCTTCAGTCTGGTTTTAGACCCCATCATAGCACTGAGACGGCACTTGTGAAGGTGGTAAATGACATTTTAATGGCATCGGACCGAGAGCTCTGCATCTGTCCTCGTGCTCCTAGACCTTAGTGCTGCTTTTGATACCATCGATCACCACATTCTTTTGGAGAGATTGGAAACCCAAATTGGTCTACACGGACATGTTCTGGCCTGGTTTAGGTCTTATCTGTCGGAAAGATATCAGTTTGTCTCTGTGAATGGTTTGTCCTCTGACAAATCAACTGTACATTTCGGTGTTCCTCAAGGTTCTGTTTTAGGACCACTATTGTTTTCACTATATATTTTACCTCTTGGGGATGTTATTCGAAAACATAATGTAAACTTTCACTGCACTGCGGATGACACACAGCTGTACATTTCAATGAAACATGGTGAAGCCCCAAAATTGCCCTCGCTAGAAGCATGTGTTTCAGACATAAGGAAGTGGATGGCTGCAAACTTTCTACTATTAAACTCGGACAAAACAGAGATGCTTGTTCTAGGTCCCAAGAAACAAAGAGATCTTCTGTTGAATCTGACAATTAATCTTAATGGTTGTACAGTCGTCTCAAATAAAACTGTGAAGGACCTCGGCGTTACTCTGGACCCTGATCTCTCTTTTGAAGAACATATCAAGACCATTTCGAGGACAGCTTTTTTCCATCTACGTAACATTGCAAAAATCAGAAACTTTCTGTCCAAAAATGATGCAGAAAAATTAATCCATGCTTTTGTCACTTCTAGGTTAGACTACTGCAATGCTCTATTTTCCGGCTACCCGGATAAAGCACTAAATAAACTTCAGTTAGTGCTAAATACGGCTGCTAGAATCCTGACTAGAACCAAAAAATTTGATCATATTACTCCAGTGCTAGCCTCTCTACACTGGCTTCCTGTCAAAGCAAGGGCTGATTTCAAGGTTTTACTGCTAACCTACAAAGCATTACATGGGCTTGCTCCTACCTACCTCTCTGATTTGGTCCTGCCGTACATACCTACACGTACGCTACGGTCACAAGACGCAGGCCTCCTAATTGTCCCTAGAATTTCTAAGCAAACAGCTGGAGGCAGGGCTTTCTCCTATAGAGCTCCATTTTTATGGAACGGTCTGCCTACCCATGTCAGAGACGCAAACTCGGTCTCAACCTTTAAGTCTTTACTGAAGACTCATCTCTTCAGTGGGTCATATGATTGAGTGTAGTCTGGCCCAGGAGTGGGAAGGTGAACGGAAAGGCTCTGGAGCAACGAACCGCCCTTGCTGTCTCTGCCTGGCCGGTTCCCCTCTTTCCACTGGGATTCTCTGCCTCTAACCCTGTTACGGGGCTGAGTCACTGGCTTGCTGGGGCTCTCTCGTGCCGTCCCTGGGGGGTGCGTCACCTGGGTGGGTTGATTCACTGTTGTGGTCGGCCTGTCTGGGTTGCCCCCCTGGGTTGTACCGTGGCGGAGATCTTTGTGGGCTATACTCGGCCTTGTCTCAGGATGGTGAGTTGGTGGTTGAAGATATCCCTCTAGTGGTGTGGGGCTGTGCTTTGGCAAAGTGGGTGGGGTTATATCCTTCCTGTTTGGCCCTGTCCGGGGGTGTCCTCGGATGGGGCCACAGTGTCTCCTGACCCCTCCTGTCTCAGCCTCCAGTATTTATGCTGCAGTAGTTTATGTGTCGGGGGGCTAGGGTCAGTTTGTTATATCTGGAGTACTTCTCCTGTCCTATTCGGTGTCCTGTGTGAATCTAAGTGTGCGTTCTCTAATTCTCTCCTTCTCTCTTTCTTTCTCTCTCTCGGAGGACCTGAGCCCTAGGACCATGCCCCAGGACTACCTGACATGATGACTCCTTGCTGTCCCCAGTCCACCTGGCCATGCTGCTGCTCCAGTTTCAACTGGCCTGGGCCCTAGGACCATGTCCCAGGACTACCTGACATGAGGACTCCTTGCTGTCCCCAGTCCACCTGGCCATGCTCCTGCTCCAGTTTCAACTGTTCTGCCTTACTATTATTCAACCATGCTGGGTCATTTATGAACATTTGAACATCTTGGCCACGTTCTGTTATAATCTCCACCCGGCACAGCCAAAAGAGGACTGGCCACCCCACATATGCTCTCTCTAATTCTCTCTTTCTTTTTCTCTCTCTCGGAGGACCTGAGCCCTAGGACAGTGCCCCAGGACTACCTGACATGATGGCTCCTTGCTGTCCCCATTCCACCTGACTGCTGCTGCTCCAGTTTCAACTGTTCTGC